>NW_025781183.1:0-33738 GCF_021130785.1 Homalodisca vitripennis | reverse complement strand
AAAATATAAAATAAAAAAATTTGTTCCAAGGATTGAACCCTGTGAAAACCCGATACTTTAACTCGGATAATCGGGACTATTCACCCAAAACCTGAACTTGCTGACTACAATCAGAGGGATAGGATTACAGCCAATTTAGAAGGATTCCTCTAATTCCCATAATTATACAACTTATCAAATAGAATTGCGTGATCTACTTTATCAAAAGCCGTTGACATGTCCAGAAATACACTAAGTACTGTATCATGTGCCTCTAAGCGTTCAATTACAATTTCAATTTGACTATTGATTGTGTCAATGGTAATCAATCCCTTTCTGAAACCAAACTGTCGTTTTGCTAATATTTAGTTTTTATCCAGAAAATGTATTAACTGATTAAAAAATAACTTCTCAAAAACTTTACTTGATGGTGGCAAAATAGATATAGGTCTGTAATTGCTTGATTTTAAGAAATCACAGGTTTTGAAAATAGGAATGATTTTAGCTAGTTTCAAAAAAGATGAAAATTTCCCTTAAAGCTGCTGTAATAGGTTCAAAAAAATGTATCATAGCATTGTTTTAACAGCCACACATAGAACATCTGCAGACCTTTTTCTTTTTATGACCACCTAAACATCCATTGTGGTTACAGGGGACAAAGCAAAAAAAATATAGGACCACTGTTTACCCGGTGTGAACGTGTTTTTGGGTAACTGCTTAAGTATATCAGACAATATTTGTGACAATATCAAAGTACTCGCAAAAAACGTTAGCCACATTGGGTCGGTTTACTATATAACTTATTTCCTTCTTTCAGTTCAATCTGATGTTGATAGGACTTTGTTTTATTTTTGTCATTTATAAATTCCCATACCGTTTTAGAAATATCAAAATTTTTAATATGTTTTTGGATGTTATAAGATTTTGCTGCTTTTATTACTTTAGGATAAATTTTCCTGTAATGTTTATCAAATTCAAGATCATTGTTATTTTTAGAATAGTTGGTTTATTTTGACAGTCTTTTAAAATGTTCTCTGGATACTAAAATTCATTTTGTAATCCAGTTATTTCTTTTTTGTTTTTGATTATTTTTAATTTTTTTTAATGGACATGAAATATTTAAATAACATTTTTTTAATCATAGAATTTTGAAAATTCTTTCCTCTGCAGCCGTAAAATTATAGACAGGTTCCCAGTCTTCCTTTTGTAAAAACCTGATCAATGTTTTAAAATTTCAAAGTTGAGTGTCTCTCACCAAATTCACCACCAGTTCAACATGAAATATTAATGCAAAGTATCAATTTTGGTGATTTCTAAAAAAAGTGTCGATATCTTGGAAATACCAAGGTCATGTTTTGTTGTTTGAACTATACATTAGCTAACTCATTATTCCTTGAAAGATTATCGTTGACACTCTGTATAATTAAAATTATATATTTAAATAGCAGTATGGTGGTATTATTTTCAGACGTGTGCGCTAAAAAGAGCTTGACATAATAATGGTTTGGTTATTTAAAATTTATTTTAATTAATTATATATCTTATAATTATTAATTTTTTTAACTGTATATGACCAAACCAGTGCAACATTGACAAAGCTTACAAATTATATTTTTTAAACATTCTTATTTTTTATATTGAGCATTTATTTTTTATCAGTTACAAAAAATTTCATGATTTGAAACTAAAATTATATTAAAATTTCTGTAGGCACAATTCAACTTATATCATGTTACAGGAGCCATTTAACTTAGAGTATGATATGAGCAAACTGCCACCTTCTGTTAGGACCTACGTTCTCCTGAAGGGTGTCACAGAAAATGAAATTTATGAGTTCTCAGGTAAGTTTATTGTGAATATATTTATTTATCAAAACAGTTTCATTTTAAAATTTAGTCAAGTATGTCTAAGAATTGGCAAAAGGACTGTGCTTGGTACAAAAATTGTTCTTTTAAATATATATCTCAACTAAGTTTATTGGCCAGCTTGTAAGGAAATCTGCGGCAGGGGGGCTTGAATTCTCTACAAGAGTTTATTTGCCGTGGATAACTCAGCATACTATTGGCTAGGATCGTTCCAGGGTTCATACAACTGCAATGTTCTAAACGAGGTTCTGGTTTTGGTTTTAAAGGAATGCTCAGATTTTACTATTGCCAAACTAACTGTCTTTGAGTATAATGATTCATCATAGTGTTAGAGAAAGGGATAGGATCGAGGAATGGGGTCGAGAAAGAAGGTGAGTTTTCAGTTGTCAACCTAAATCACAATCCCAATTCCCCAAAGCCTACAATGAAATCCGAAAACGCGGTATAATACTGTTAATGGTTTGATAAATAACCAAGTAATTTGGGTTCATAACAGCAATGACTATTCCGGGAAAACTCGCTATTACGATGCTGATTGATATGCTACTAATGTAAAAAATAAATGAAAATTATTATAAAGTAGTGCTCAATATTATGAAAGTGTAAAAGCCACAAAATAAATAATACCTATATTGTATGTATGCACCATGTATATACATTGTATGTAGTTCCTGACTGTTCCCTCATTTGAAGATGCCTCTTAACCCATTGAGGAAAGTCTTTATTGAATCTTCTGCAGGACCGGTAACATCAATTAAATTGTGCAAAAATCCTAGACTGGTTAAAGGTTTCTAAAACAAAATCTACAAAAGATAGAGCAATATTGCAATTACCCTTGTCTTTACATTAAAATCTTAATTTAATTTAATTTTATACACATTTTTTTATTTTTAAAAAGAAACATTTTTATTAATAAGACAAAAAAAAATGTTTCTTTTGTCTTATTACTTTCTAACTAACTTTAACATTCTTCACCTAAAAATATGACAGTGTTTTTTTTACATAAATAAACACTTTCATGCATAATAATAAATAAGTTCTAAAATAATAAGCTCAAAAATAAAAATAGAGGGAAATATTATGATTAATGTTTTTTATGATTTTGCTGGACATTTGCTCAAACTTCTTGTTTCCTATGAAACTCAGATTTTGTATTCCCTGTACACAAAAGTACTTTGCAACCATTAAAACATACTGTACAGTTTTTAAAATAATCCAAAGAACCTTCATCTTCATGTTCAAGTTCTTAATCCTGGCACAAACTGTGAATCGGCAAACAGTGTTTGAGCTCAGGAAATATTTACGTCTTCCATCACAATCACTGATATCAGAATTGCACTCGTAATCACTGTCTAATAAAAAAGCACCAACAGAATCCTGCGGTTTCTTTACAAACCATTATAATCAATCAAACAACTAAACGAAAACAAACAACACACCTACCTCGCATTTAGCAGCTGACCAACGAAAATAATGACGAAACGTTCCAAGAACAGGTGGTCAATGCAGTGTTGCCTGTAACAAAACGAAATTAAATGCATTTTCTTCTCAGTAAAGTAACCAGTAAAGACTATGATGATATTTGTCAGTTATTTTCAGAACTAGAACGGCCCATAATAATAAAGAGTGGTTAAACATAGACTACGTAACCAGTGTGTGCTCAGCATTTAGTCCGTGACCGCTCTGCACGTAACTAATCCATACGTCTTTCCAACGTGTTAACCCGATATAAGACCAGGGATGATACACTACAAAACTGAAGTTCAATTAGAGAAGGCCTATAAAGATTTGCTTCCAAAGATGGCAGGAGCATTTTAATGTGTTTGAAATCTCTAGGGCATTATTTTCAAGGAGCCATTTTGTTGCAGTATGTTATTGGAAATAATCTCCCAGATTAGGTCTAGACATATGTCTAGATGACTATTATTCTGACCAGTCTGAAGCATCAGGTGTGTTGCAGGTGCCAGAGTTGCTTATGTGGACGAGAAGAACCATATTTTAATCCAAGCTACGACTCAAAAGTCAGTGAACAGTAAGTATTGGTTTTTACTTATGCTGTATTGTGATATTTAATTTTCAATAGAAATGACACATTGCATTTAATATTATCTGGAGTACATTATAAAACACAGTTTATTTATCGGTTAATTTTATCAAAAACTTTTGCATTTATTCATTTGTATAAAAAACTATTAAAGTCGGGGGTTGATGTTTTTAATCAAGCACTTGTATACTCTAATTAAAACAGTTATTATCACTTTGTAAAACTTCATCACATTTTCATTAACTGTTTGGGTTGACCAGTACAGCGTTTGTCCCGCCATACCAAGGATTAGCACACGTCCTGTCCTGTAATGCCTGTAAGACATACGTAATTATTAGTAAAATAAAATTCATAGAATCAATGTACAGATAGTTGCTGGAAAGGAAGTCTTGTATTACAATTCGAGACAAACATCCTCCGGATGTAAGTGGATACGCACATCCGCCCAGACACCGATGGTGAACAAACAGGAAATGCTTGCTTAAGCAGCGGAAATGCTTATATATAAAAAAACCGTGCGACGATGTAAGAGGCAGCCATGCTCATATGAAAAATTGGTACTCACCAATTATGATGGAGAGATTTGGAAGAGGCGTGGTCATGAGCTGGCGGGAGAAGAACATCAAAACTGAAGAACAAGGAAGTCGAGGACGGGAAGTCGAAAAGCGAGGTTCGGGAGTACTAGTGTTGGTGTTCCTGTGCGGAAAAATATCTCTAGGCGTAATAAGTGTGAAGTGGAATAAAATGTAAGTAATTTTAAGAACTTAGTATATTTTAGGGTTCATTAATAATTTTCAATTCCATATCTATTTAAATGTTCACAATTTCGAAGATGTAAATTCATATAAATGTTTAGCTATTTAAAAGAAAGTTTCTCACGTTGGTCCATGAACTCATAATTATTGCAACACTACAAAATTACTAGTAAATGTTATAATGAATTAAATTTAAAATAAATTGCAATGAGTAATTTAATATTAAATATGTCTTCAAAGTATTAAGGTATTAAAATTTGTGCTTAATATATCGGTTGACCCAATCAATTGTTAGTTAAAAATTTTTATCAATTTAATGAGATGTTGTCAAAAATAAAATACGTGTTGGTTCATTTGAGGGTATTTGTACTGCCAATCTAACCTATTATTAAATCCTCTCACAGCAACCCTTGCTCATAATATGTCACAACCTTAATCTTAAACTAAACCAAACTACAAAACCTTACATGGTGGAGGCGCTAAAACTCGATTGGCATTCAAATTCCTCACATGGGCAAGCACATAGTTTCATAGGCTAGGTATAAATTAGAACTAAATAATATTTATAAGAAAGTATTTAACTAAAATAGCCTACTTCAGTGACAAACCACTCATTTACCTAAAAGATAAATTAAATTTCCAATAACTCAAAAATATTTTCAAACCCGTAATTAGAGTAACGCCAAGTAAACTAACGAGGTACGTCAATGGACATGTATAATTAAATGGAAACCATACTACATGAAGATTTAATACCATTAGACACATACAGGACTTCCAAAAGTGACATAGTAAAAATATTAAATAAAAATGGAATACAATCTAGAGACACAGACACTGTAGCGGACCTCAGACCTATCCTAGCGGCACTTAAGAACACGTATAAGCGCAAGTCACCCTAATATTAAAACCATCTTTAATAATTTAACTACACGAAAGACTCAGCTTAGTGAAGAGGACAGGGAAAACTATAAGGTTCTAGCTACAATGGAGGATTTTCTAGCGCAGAGAACTAATTTATATGACACAGTACATAACCCTGAGGCGGACATCAAGACACAAGCACCCCCAACCTTAGCACAACATCACGAGCCACTCACACTATCTGACAGAACTAACACAGCAACCATGGGGGAAAACATACCGCTAATATCAGTTGGGACTTACACAGGTCTCCAGAGCGAAAATCCACAAGATTTTTTAGACAAATTCCTAGTGGCAGCAACTTCAAACAGATGGACAGATAACACTAAAGTTAATTTATTCCCAGCGCATTTATCAGGCACAGCACTAACTTGGTTCAAACACTACAAGCAAAAACAACGAGGGGAAGCCATACAATGGGACCAACTTGCTAAAAGTTTCATAGAGGCTTTCACTCCATTAGCACAATCCCAGAGTCTACAAATGATTTTAGAACACAAAATACAGGGAGAGAACGAGCCAACACTAACCTATTTTTTAGATATATTAACAACATGCCGAAGATATGACCCTACAATACAGGACAAGCAAATTATACATTTTATCATACAGGGACTAAAACCAGAAATCTGTGAACGAGTTATAGGCCTGAAAAACGACACCTTAACCCTTTTAACCCCGGCCATTAAATCAAGTGATGTGCCAGAAATCCCAAGCCATTTTCAGACAAAATGTAAGGGTTTTGTAAAAAAATTCATAACTCAGTTATTTTTTAAGATATTTAGGTAATTCTTTTTTTGTTTTACTTCTTTATACATTTAGCTTACAGAAATATACAAATAAAATTATTATTTTGAAAGTAATTTTTTTTACATACATATGAATATATAAAAAATAAATAAAAATGAAAAAATTTCAAGTTTGATCATGGAAACCATATAGATAAAAAAATATTTGACACAAAAATACCCATTTACTTTATGATATATTTAATCCTTAATAAAAGGAAACAAAAAATTATAGGCCTACCTGATTTACAAGTGGAGTAACATCAATTTTTGTAAAGCCGTGTAAATTTTTCTTTTTGCCATTTTTGGGCAAGGCAACGTAACAAGACCTTTAAAATTCACTTGTACTTAAAAATAAACATAAAACCAAAGTTATTTCTGACAAAATAACTAAAACTGTTTATAATATAAATTTTAAAAAAAAGTTTTAAAACAATATTTACATCACTACAAAAATGTAAATTTTCAAGATATCCATCACTCAAATCGTCATCACACTAATCACATCCACACCATTTGCAACTAGGTTACTAATTAGTGTATTTTCACTTACGGGAGACTTTGAACGATGTCTTTTACTCATTTTGAAATCAAACAAATAATAAACTAAACTTTAACTGCCGTACTTTACACTGCTTTAACCTAAAACTGTGAAGAACAGCTGATATACGTGATATACAGCTGTCTGCAACAAGCGTGAGCAGTCAGTCGAGACGAACTGCAATTGCTCAGTCACAGACTGACAAAATACGAAGTCAGACCATTACAAACTAATATATTTCGATGCAAAATATCTTTGTGCACAAGTCTGTGAAATTTCAAAGCATTTGGTGAAATAGGTGGCCAGTAAAGTAATAAAAAGTACACGTCCGCACTATACGGACGTCGGGAGTTGACGCCATTTTTACGACGTCCGTATAGTACGGACGTCGGGGTTAAAAGGGTTTAAGTGATCTAGAGACTAATTTAAAAATTACAGAACAGCTAGTTCTAACACAAATGAAAAACAAAGAAAGGTACAATAGGGTTGCAGCAAACAGACCCTATAGTACACCCTTATATGAACAAAACATCATCCATAAACTACAAACAGAAGTTAACACCCTAACCAATTTAGTAGCTACCCTAACTACAAACCAAATTTCAAATCATAACCACAGGTACGAAAGGTCTCCATCCCCGTATGAAAACTCAAAATATAAGCCAATATATGATAGAACACCTAGTCCTCACCAGAATAGACATATGGAAAGCCCAAACTACCCCAAACAAACCCAAAGGCCACCTATGATTAAACACGTTACCTTCAGTGATAGGAGGAGACAAAACCATTCCCAAATACAACCTGCTAGACAAAATAGGTATTGCACTATTTGCCGTAAAGACAACCATAACACTAATTGTTTAGTGGTGTTGGTTCAAATTGAACAACCATAACACGTTGTTGGTTCAAGCAACGTTCATTAACTTCTCAACTCCAAAGTAACCGCTTGGCACCTAAAACCAACAATACACAAGAGCTGTTCTGCAGGTACTGCAAGCGAACAAACCACAATATCGAATCATGTTACAAGTCTAATTATTATAAACAGAATCAACAAAAAAACGGGAAATAGGGGGAGGTCATACTAACCCTTACCGAACTTCCCCCTTACTAAAAGCGAAAACAAATAACACTATAGATCTTAACCAAAGGAATCGACAAACTTACAAATATATAAAGTCTATGACATTTACTCCAACTAACCCCAAAGTACTACCACTATCAACCCCTGGAAAGACCAGTTCAGAAGTGATATTTAAAGCCATAGATTATAATCAAAAATTCCCACCCTTAAAGAAGATGGAAGAAATTGAACAACCTATTATGCAAAAGCCTATACACACCATAAAACTTCAATCTGTGTTCAATCCAACCCCAACCCTAAGCGAACCAAACCCCTCGGGGACAACAAATATAAATAAACCCAGCTTTACAAGAAACCTTGCAGTCTCAGAAAATTTCACACGACAGATAAAACCTAGCGTATTAAAGGGGGTAGCGCACGTAAAACAGGACCCAGATTGCAGTACAATGGAGGAGGTAAACACACATACTGGATTGGAAGAAACCATTGAGATAGACACTATACAGATTTTAAATCACATAGAGCAACAGAAGAAACAGAATATGATAGATTGTACTAACTTGCAAGAAATAACGCAAGACAGGATACACAGACCGAGGAAAAATAAAACATTATTATTAGAGGATATTTATGAACTCATATTTAATTACGAAAATAAAACCACGAAGAAGATACCTGTCCTAACAATAGACGTAGCCTTGACCACAAACCCTCGACATCCAGTACCCTGCATTATAGATACAGGATGTAACATAAACATTATTAGAGCAGACCTAGTTTGTGAAACAAAATTAAATACTAGCAACATACCCTCGTTGATATCGGCTAACGGTATACCATTAACAGTTTTGGGTTCGACAAAAATCGCCATAAAAATTGGCAAAGTTATACTTGAAGACACGTTTTATGTGACACCTGATCTAAACAGCCCTATATTGGTAGGAAACATATTCCTATTTCAGAACTGCGTGGAGTTAAACTATAAAAATAAAACAATAAAAATTACCAAATATCAGATTGAACATATAATACCTATGAATGAACAGTGGCAGTTAGACATCAAGAATTTTAAAAACACACAGGAGTTAGAAGTACAGCAAATAACAGACGTAACAGCCCCACAAGACATAATTATAGCACCACATCAGCATATTAGGATTAGCTCCTTAAAAGGTATACAGTCTCGAACAGCCATCGAAACAGATAGGAATCTAAGAATAAAAAAGAAATGTCATGCATATCTTTCAGAAGGGGAAGATGGTACAGATACAATTGTAAATATTTATAATGCATCAAATTTCCCAAAAAGGATACCCGCACATACTACGATAGGACATATACATTACCCAACTCTTGAAGCACAGCCTACCCTGGAACACCATCCCACTACAAGTGACACAGGAAAAACAATATTGACAGATAAGGACGGCATAGTATTTGATATCTCACCACATTTAAACCTCCAAGAACACAAAAAAGTCCTTGACGTTTTACAAAAATACAGACACATATTTACAACAAAGGTAATCGATTTAACTCCTGCAAACATACCTCCTGTTAAACTTGAATTAAAACCGAATACGAAACCTGTAAACTCACCACCGTATAGGCAGAGTAAAACAGAAAGGGAAAAATTAAACAAATTATTGGACGATTTAGTACAAGCAAAAATATTAGAGGAATGTCAGGATTACACAGAATATGCAAGCCCAGTATTTTTAGTGAAAAATAAAGATGGAAGCGACAGAATGGTAACTGATCTCAGGAAGGTTAATGCACAGTTGAAAACAGATGCCCACCCCATTCCTTCAGGAAACCTGGTTTTAAGCTCTTTGAACAAAGCGCACACATTTACAAAATTAGACCTTAAAAATGCATTTTATTCCATGGAGGTTAGGAAAGAAGATAGGCATATCCTAGCCATAAAAACACCTGATAGACTTCTACAGTTTTGCCGACTGCCGATGGGACTTTCAACTTCAACCACATTATTTAGTAAAGCCTTGAATGCGATATTAAACCGTCACCTTTATAATAAAGTCATCTGTTACGTGGATGACCTAATTTGTTATGGTGACTCATTTGAAAATGACTTACATAATCTAGAAACTATATTAGAAGAACTAGAAAAAGTTAATTTGAAGCTAAATACAAAAAAGTGTAAATTTCTCTACAAAAGTGTAAACATTTTAGGACACGAGGTATCACGGGAAGGCATTTTACCCCAAAAACAGTCAGTAGAAGCTATCACCGAATTTAAAAGACCAACTTGTGTAAGGCAAGTGAGACAATTTTTAGGATGCTCAGGATTCTTCCGCAGATTCATCCAAAATTATGCCAAAATAGCACAACCCCTTACTGAGATAATAAAAGATTCAAATAAAAACATGGCATTTAAATGGACGGATCTATGTGAACAGGCTTTTATAAAAATCAAACAAATTTTGACAAACCCACCATTACTATCACATTGGAAGGACAACAGGGAAGCACACATTTATGCAGATAGCAGTTTGATTGGATGCGAAGCAGCGTTAGTACAGTTAGATGAAGAAAATAATAGAATGTACCCAATTTATTACATGTCAAAAAAATATTCAAATACCCAAATGCGTTACAGCAATGCTGAACGTGAAAATGCTAGCGCTAACCTATGCTGTGAACTACTTCAGAGAATTCACGCTTGGTAGACAAACAACAGTTTATACGAACTGTGCCGCATTACAGTTTTATAAAAATTTTAAGCACACTTCCAATAGATTAAACAGATTAGCACTGTCATAAACAGACTACGACATTGTAGTAAAACATAAACGTGGCGCTACAAACGTGTTAGCAGACGCCTTAAGCAGAAATCCTTTAGAACAACCTTTGGATGAAGAATTTACGGACGTGTGTTTAACTTTAAATACTTTGATACAGACAAATCTACCCCTACTACAAGCTAAAGACAGTTATTTGAAACAAATACGCCTTGCGATGACCTCACCTGAGGCGGTAAATAAAAAAATCAGACGGGCTTCAAAACATTACGAAGAAATAGATGGATTGTTATATTTCAAAACTTTCAAAGGACAAGAAACTAGAAACTTATTGGCTATACCCCAAAAACAAACACAAGAAATATTAAAAATATTCCATGACAACCCCTACACAGGTGGACACTTATCACATTAAAAAACAGCTTCAAAAATAAAATTACGATATCACTGGCCGAATATGTACCGTGATATCCTCCAATATACAAAAACTTGTAAAGAATGTCAACTACGTAGGCCAAAAACGAACAAAAATTACGGCCTACTACAACCTATTGCACCCTCCATAAAACCCTTTGACAGAATAACAGTAGACTTTGTAGGTAATATTACACAAAGTAATGGTTACAAATATATCCTAGTTGCAACTGATGCCTGCACTAGAATGGCATTTACAACCCCTTGTAGAAATGCAGATGCGAACACAGTAGCGCAAAAATTATTAAATCTATTCTGCACATTTGGATTTCCTAGAATTATGAATCATGACAGAGGAACACACTTTATGAATTCTGTAATTTCACAGTTACTAAATGCACTCGGGATTGAACAAAGACCAGGCACTGCTTGTATGTCACAAGTACAAGGTGCGGTTGAAAAATACAACCACACGCTAATCAAGGCAATATCTCATTACGTTGTGGAAAAACCCCAACCTTGGTCAAAATATGTACAAATAGTTTACATTTGCCTACAACACGTCTGTAAACATTTCAACGGGCTACACACCGCACTACCTCATGTTTGGTTACGAAGCTAACTTACCATCTGATTGTATATATTTACAGGTTAATCCCGAAAAAATGGTGTTGGAAAATATAGAAATTTTAGAGCAAATACGCAAAGATATGCCGAAAATCATGAAAAAAGCCCAGGAAGCGCAAAAGAAATACTTTGACCGTGACAAAACTCATTTGGATTTAAACCCCGGCGATGAAGTCTTGGTCCATTTCCCGAAAGACCACACAAAAAAATATAGTAAATTTCAAACACCATTTAGAGGTCCTTTCGTTGTCAAGAAAAAAATTAACGAAGTGACATATGCAGTAGAAATTTACCACAGGGGAAGGTTAACAGAACAACCAATACATGTTGCTAGAATGAAATTATTCTATAAAAGAATATAAAACAAATATGAAGGGACTTGAGCAATAATAAAATATTCAAGAATAAAATATACAATATTTCTCATGAACATCACTGTGCACTCACTGCCTTGTAGTAAAATTTGAAGAGAGTCAAAAGTATCTTCGCAATACTTTCATAATATATGAGGTTAAAAAGCTACCACATAGTCACGCAAGAATCGCTTTAAAGAATAGGTATTATACTCCAGGAGTTGAGAGGTCGGTTAACTTGATTACTGTTTGAATGATTAGTTATAACGTTATATAACCTTGAGAGTCACTGAAGTAAGTCTAACAGAAATAAAAATGTATATTAAAATCTCGATGTTGTGTCGGAAAACGATAGAGAATAAAGACATAAAAGTTTTAGAAAATTAAAACGCCTAACTTTGTATTTTAATGTGAGGTTTACTGTAATTTAGTGATTAAGTGATAGGTTACACGTACCAAAGATATTGGTATAGATAATCCCAATACACAGGACACTAACACAGCACACACGACACGACACGAGCAGAGCCTGTAACCTACGGTAACCGTACTTAGACTGGCTAGTAAGACTTGACCGTGACTCTGGTATGTCTCCCAGGCAGATAAGTTTTCTGCTAACTCAACTAACTTCCCACGCTATACTACACCGACTGTGTTGTGACTATGACTAGGGGGCATTGCCTTGTACCAGCGGTCTGGGTCGCCAAGGGCCCTGGTGGCTCAGACAGCTTAGTATGCAAGTAATGTTTCCCACGTACTCGTTTACTACAGTAACAAAGCGTACTCTAACTTGATACAACGTACATATTAGACTTACCTGAGGGATCTGTGTGTATATATATATATATATAGCCTAGTAATAAGGAATATAAAATATGATAAAGTGTACTACATATATCATATTTATTTAAGTTAGTAGATAACAATGTAAACATAATATACCCTACAAGGACTCAATTTTCCTGAGATACATCTCAAAGAAAGAGACATAGATGTTCTATATTATATAATCCTATGAAAAACAAATACTTCAATATATGACATGTAAATGACTTAAATGACATGTTTAAATATTACATATCTAATATACCATTGAAGGAAAGTAACATATATCTAAATAGCATGTATTAGCACGGCAATATTGCTCATAAACAAACTATACAGCCTTCATTTGGCAACATATATTATGATCATAATAATGACTATAGACATTAAGCACAAAGAAGGGATATTACGTATTCCTCAGAAACAAAGGTGCGTAGTATCTTTTTGTAATATAATAAATTAACATAATTTCGAACCTTGGATACATCTTATAACATAATACATCAACCTTGGACATCTTGAATCTTGAATCTTGAATCTTGACCTTATTTAAGAACACTAGAGATTAAGATGCTTAATAAATATTATTACATAGAGCTTGGGAAATACGAACACACACCATCGAGAGGCCAATAAAAGATTTCTGTAAATAAAAACCTTAGGCATAAATATGTATTAATTATAAAATATTAACCTAAAATGTATATGTAACCTGTAGATATTAAGTTTTAGAATTATGACACCAAAAAGCCAACTACATACAACCTGAGAAACCAGTCTACAAAACACCAATCTACAAGACACCAGTCTACAGCACTCTAACCGTCCCGACCACCCACGAGACAGATGAAGTCCTTACAGCACTTCCTACTACTACTACTGACAGCACTTGCCATGCCTCTTTTGACCACCTTTGCCAGCACATCAACCTACAACACAGAAGAACCCAATAAGCCTCTAGTAAAAATCTTCATAGGAGCGTACTTTACTCCAATGCCTCAGACACTACCTTATATCAGTTCCATACCTATCATATACAAAATTCCTTTCAACACACAGCAAAATTTACCTAAAAACGAACCCTCTTTAAATTTCTGCCCTAAAAACCTCAACAACTCCCAAACCTATTGCAAGATACAGAACAACCTTTCCACATTACAAACCCTCATACATCAACAAATGGTAGCAGAACACCTCCTATTCATCCAAAGACAACAACCAGATAGAAACAGAAGATCGCTCACGTTCGACGGAGATTTCTTCGAACGGTGTTGTGACATTGCGACAGAACCCCAAATACATGACTTAACAGACAACGAGGAAGATGTCTACACAGCATTCTCAACAAAACAACACTACCTACTCTCCGAGCTACCTGCGCATTCACCTACTTCGTTCACAATCTACAAGAACAACACCACTTCCAGCTAAATCACGACAAAAACATAGTAAACAACACGGAACTCATTTTGTACATTTTATTAGCCTGGACTTCTATATCAACACTACTTCTTTTTATAGACCTCTACTTCATCCACATTAACAACATCAAAATAAAATTCCTGAAGCCTACAGTACATGAACATGACTACCCAATGGATAACCTTAATTAGACAATAAGTACGATTCGTAGGTAGAATCGTCATTAAGCCAGGGGAATGTAAGACATACGTAATTATTAGTAAAATAAAATTCATAGAATCAATGTACAGATAGTTGCTGGAAAGGAAGTCTTGTATTACAATTCGAGACAAACATCCTCCGGATGTAAGTGGATACGCACATCCGCCCAGACGCCGATGGTGAACAAACAGGAAATGCTTGCTTAAGCAGCGGAAATGCTTATATATAAAAAAACCGTGCGACGATGTAAGGGGCAGCCATGCTCATATGAAAAAATTGGTACTCACCAATTATGATGGAGAGATTTGGAAGAGGTGTGGTCATGAGCTGGCGGGAGAAGAACATCAAAACTGAAGAACAAGGAAGTCGAGGACGGGAAGTCGAAAAGCGAGGTTCGGGAGTGCTAGTGTTGGTGTTCCTGTGCGGAAAAATATCTCTAGGCGTAATAAGTGTGAAGTGGAATAAAATGTAAGTAATTTTAAGAACTTAGTATATTTTAGGGTTCATTAATAATTTTCAATTCCATATCTATTTAAATGTTCACAATTTCGAAGATGTAAATTCATATAAATGTTTAGCTATTTAAAAGAAAGTTTCTCACGTTGGTCCATGAACTCATAATTATTGCAACACTACAAAATTACTAGTAAATGTTATAATGAATTAAATTTAAAATAAATTGTAATGAGTAATTTAATATTAAATATGTCTTCAAAGTATTAAGGTATTAAAATTTGTGCTTAATATATCGGTTGACCCAATCAATTGTTAGTTAAAATCTTTTATCAATTTAATGAGATGTTGTCAAAAATAAAATATGTGTTGGTTCATTTGAGGGTATTTGTACTGCCAATCTAACCTATTATTAAATCCTCTCACAGCAACCCTTGCTCATAATATGTCACAAACCTTAATCTTAAACTAAACCAAACTACAAAACCTTACATGCCTCGTTATTCATTTACTCAATAGCCAATTAACTATCACACCTAATTTTCACTGTTTGCATCATAAAACAATGTAAAGTTATATTTTCTAGAAAAAAACATTAAAAATTATTATTTGTTTTTTCTTTACATGAATGCAATTTTTGTTTCTATTGTTTTTGGGTTCGGTTTGTAAATAACTTTCATAAATTATTATTAAAATATGCTGACTAAAATAATTAACCCATTATTTTTCAATTTATATAGTAAGGCCAATTTTTTTGGTACCTGGGTGTAATCGTTGACAGAGTCCTGAACTGGGGACCCCATCTGGAAAGGATTATCACTAGAGGGAAATGGTCTTTAATTCAGTGCAGACGTGTAATAGGTAGGTCTTGGAGACTTAAAACCGAGGTTTTTGTATTGGCTTTATGCCTCCGTGGTTAGACCTGCACTAATGTTTGAGGCTGTTGTTATCTGGTGGCCAAAAACAGAGGCCAAGATGGCGGTAGCTGGCCTGGCTAGCATCCGAAGGTTGGCTTGCCTTGCTATCACTGGAGCTTTTCCAAGTGCGCCGGACGCAGCTCTAGACTGTTGTCTCAACTCGCCCCCTTGGACATTGTCATTCGGACTATGGCAAGGAGGAGTGCCTACTGTCTTCAGGCATGGGAATCACATTGAACATGAGAGAAGGTGGAGGCTGCATCCGGGTCTGAGAATGAGCAGAATGGTACTACAGTCGGCTTCCTCTAGAGTGGTTTCTGACCTTCAGATCAGCGTCTTCTCGAATTATAGGTCTGATTACAGGACATGGTCACCTGAAGAAACATCTTCACAGAGTCAGTATCCTTCAGGAGGATCCGCTCTGTAGAATGTGTGATGAGCAGGATGAAACTGCTGAACACCTGCTCTTTGACTGCCCTGAAATAGCAAGGGAGTGGTATGCCATCGTTAGTAGTCTGGACAATGGTGGTGAATTTCCCCAGGAAGACCTCATCGGTTGAGACTATTCGGCCTCATGATGTGCTTCAGGGTTTGTTCAAAAGGCCCTTCAGTCTCAAGTGCATATCAGTAGGCCGCCTCATAGAAGAAGAAGAAGAAGGCCAATTTAGGTGATAAACATCTAAGTCTGTGTTTATTTTTTAATAGGTCGAAAGCATTTTTCTAGAAAAAACTACAATGTCTAACTGGTCCAAGGTTATCGAAATATTTAATTGGTCAAAAAAGTATGTCCAATTGGCTCAAAATATTGTTAATTTAGTTTTCTACAAGAAAACGCCCACTTAAAACCAATCAACTACGTAATAAGTGAGCTTGATGCATTTAACTGGAACAATTTTTGGAGCACGATACTTCCAGCTGGGTTTTTGTAGCACCACTACTCACAGGTGGCCCAAGTCTAATTCCACGGACACCAAAAGGTTAATTTATAGATAAACTGAAAAAATTTAAACCTATATAAATTTATAGAATAGATTAGTTCTACCAATTGTAGGCAGTACAGTGAACCATTGACAAAAATTAATTTGTTTAAAACTAATTTGGGTACTTTGGGATTTTACCGACCACACCCAGACACGAATCGTTATTTGGCATTTTGCTTCTACTGATTACTAGATTAGCGTTAGAACAATATTTCGTCAATATAAAACAGGAATTGTCTTATCGCAAACCCCTCCCCACCCTCAGACAGAGGTCAAAGTCGAGCGGTCTAGTAGATAACGTGATTTGCAGAGTCTCGCCGCCCGTTCTGCTGGTACGTCGCTTTGTTATACTTCCGTGTTTTACCTCTACATTTCTCCAAACACAAAAATTCAACAAAAACAAACATTACCAAACTAAAACTAAACTCTTTATTGAAAAAACACTCAAAACTTGTTTTTATTCTTGATCACACTCCGCCACCCAAAATGCGAGTGCCTCCGGCCATCAGCGAAAGAAAAACATCCCTCGATATAGTACGTATCAGTAAAATATCAAATTCTAGAGGTGCTGATCAGAAATATAAATTGAATTGTAATGGAAAGGCAATTATGTGCCGTGCAAATCATGTGATGCCGCGCCCTGCCCTAATCGGGATTCTTGAGAAAGATAAGATAACAGCGACAACAATACCGATCACAATACCTGGAAATGTTTGTAATTTTGTAATTAAAACAGTTGTTTTTTCGTTCTATCATGTTTGTTTCTATAAATTTATATTTTTGTGTTCTTCATACTGGTGTGGTCGGTATAATCCCAAAGTACCCTAATTTGTTTAATCCTGTCCATTTATCAAACTTAACCTAAATAGTGCGTTTGACTACGAGTACAAAATTGGTCATGCTATCACAAATAATTTTTAATACTAAACGAAAATATATCAATTTGACGTACCATTGAAAATGTCCATTCTAATGATGTCCAAAGTTATAATTCAGTTCACTTATATTTTATCAATGTGTTTCTTGCCTAATACAATATATCAATTTGACGTACCATTGAAAATGTCCATTCTAATGATGTCCAAAGTTATAATTCAGTTCACTTATATTTTATCAATGTGTTTTCTTGCCTAATACAATATATCAATTTGACGTACCATTGAAAATGTCCATTCTAATGATGTCCAAAGTTATAATTCAGTTCACTTATATTTTTATCAATGTGTTTCTTGCCTAATACAATATATCAATTTGACGTACCATTGAAAATGTCCATTCTAATGATGTCCAAAGTTATAATTCAGTTCACTTATATTTTATCAATGTGTTTCTTGCCTAATACAATATATCAATTTGACGTACCATTGAAAATGTCCATTCTAATGATGTCCAAAGTTATAATTCAGTTCACTTATATTTTATCAATGTGTTTCTTGCCTAATACAATATATCAATTTGACGTACCATTGAAAATGTCCATTCTAATGATGTCCAAAGTTATAATTCAGTTCACTTATATTTTATCAATGTGTTTCTTGCCTAATACAATATATCAATTTGACGTACCATTGAAAATGTCCATTCTAATGATGTCCAAAGTTATAATTCAGTTCACTTATATTTTATCAATGTGTTTCTTGCCTAATACAATATATCAATTTGACGTACCATTGAAAATGTCCATTCTAATGATGTCCAAAGTTATAATTCAGTTCACTTATATTTTATCAATGTGTTTCTTGCCTAATACAATATATCAATTTGACGTACCATTGAAAATGTCCATTCTAATGATGTCCAAAGTTATAATTCAGTTCACTTATATTTTATCAATGTGTTTCTTGCCTAATACAATATATCAATTTGACGTACCATTGAAAATGTCCATTCTAATGATGTCCAAAGTTATAATTCAGTTCACTTATATTTTATCAATGTGTTTCTTGCCTAATACAATATATCAATTTGACGTACCATTGAAAATGTCCATTCTAATGATGTCCAAAGTTATAATTCAGTTCACTTATATTTTATCAATGTGTTTCTTGCCTAATACAATGATACAATGGAATACTGAAGGACCCAACAGAAGGTAATGATACAAATCAACCAATACAACAAAGTAACTTTGTGTTACTATATTACACAATGTCACACGGTTGTACTCTGTTTATTCTGTGATTTTCTCATTGCCTACATGGTTACCCATACAACCAATACAACAAAGTAACTTTGTGTTACTATATTACACAATGTCACACGGTTGTACTCTGTTTATTCTGTGATTTTCTCATTGCCTACATGGTTACCCATACAACCAATACAACAAAGTAACTTTGTGTTACTATATTACACAATGTCACACGGTTGTACTCTGTTTATTCTGTGATTTTCTCATTGCCTACATGGTTACCCATACAACCAATACAACAAAGTAACTTTGTGTTACTATATTACACAATGTCACACGGTTGTACTCTGTTTATTCTGTGATTTTCTCATTGCCTACATGGTTACCCATACAACCAATGTAAAAATGTTATAATTTTATTTTGATCTTTAATTATGAACTTTTGACACCAAAATCATTACGGTTCTTCCTTGAACCAAGAGGACTCATGTACCAAGTTTCAAGTCTGCAGGACCTTTCTATAAAGACTTCTTGCACGGACATGCAGAGAGACGACAAATAGTTTTAGAAGGACCTCACGGATCCTTAATAATACATATGAATACTTCAGATATATATTGAAATGTGTTATTTCGTTTGTTTTTTTACTGTACAAATTATCCATAGTTATATTTATGGGTACTTTTTTTATGTTTTTAAGTATTGCAGGTAAGCTAAAAATTCACTACTTTGGTTCAGTTACATCATAGCTTTAAATAGATATTATTATACAGTGACAATAAAACAGGTTGTAAAAACACTCTGAGCCAGGACAAAGAATTTGTATGCTGTTTTATATTTGGAGTATTTATTAGATACGTTAAATAAGAATTTTATTTGTAATTATTTATAAATTGTCTTAAAAGTGAATTGAACTTCTGTTACAGTGGCTATCAGTTTAATTGTAGCACTGATAAAGGAAGGGTTTGACTCATTGCTAGTGCAGAGAACGAAAACGGAAGTTGAAACAGAACCAGGTTTGGAGAGCAATATACCTACGTTAGTTAAGGAAAATAGCCAAGGAGAGACTACAACAGAACCAGCAAAGGTTGGTTTAACTGCTGTTTTTGTTCAAGATAGTATTTGTTTGACCCTTCCAGGAGTAATGGTATCATAAACATTAACGATGGTGTTGTAGAAAAGTAATGTTTTAAAAATAAAATTGGTTCCCAAAAGTAAATAAGAGTTTTCTGTATATTATAAGAGTTAAAGTCACACAAACATTGATAAATTTAAAGTTCATGTGATTTACAGATCAGTTGAATTGTTTTTATATCAGAAATCTGTATATGAAAGGCCTTAAATCATGGGAAGATACACTGCGGTACAGTACAGTTACAGCATTCAAACTTGTATTCCTATGGTGTTTACGAGATTTACAGATCAGTTGAATTGTTTTTATATCAGAAATCTGTATATGAAAGGCCTTAAATCATGGGAAGATACACTACGGTACAGTACAGTTACAGCATTCAAACTTGTATTCCTCTGGTGTTTACGAGATTTACAGATCAGTTGAATTGTTTTTATATCAGAAATCTGTATATGAAAGGCCTTAAATCATGGGAAGATACACTACGGTACAGTACAGTTACAGCATTCAAACTTGTATTCCTATGGTGTTTACGAGATTTACAGATCAGTTTGAATTGTTTTTATATCAGAAATCTGTATGTGAAAGGCCTTAAATCATGGGAAGATACACTACGGTACAGTACAGTTACAGCATTCAAACTTGTATTCCTCTGGTGTTTACGAGATTTACAGATCAGTTGAATTGTTTTTATATCAGAAATCTGTATATGAAAGGCCTTAAATCATGGGAAGATACACTACGGTACAGTACAGTTACAGCATTCAAACTTGTATTCCTATGGTGTTTACGAGATTTACAGATCAGTTGAATTGTTTTTATATCAGAAATCTGTATGTGAAAGGCCTTAAATCATGGGAAGATACACTACGGTACAGTACAGTTACAGCATTCAAACTTGTATTCCTCTGGTGTTTACGAGATTTACAGATCAGTTGAATTGTTTTTATATCAGAAATCTGTATATGAAAGGCCTTAAATCATGGGAAGATACACTACGGTACAGTACAGTTACAGCATTCAAACTTGTATTCCTCTGGTGTTTACGAGATTTACAGATCAGTTGAATTGTTTTTTATATCAGAAATCTGTATATGAAAGGCCTTAAATCATGGGAAGATACACTACGGTAAAGTACAGTTACAGCATTCAAACTTGTATTCCTATGGTGTTCACGAGATTTCATGTAGCTTTGCTTTTGCGTTTCCTTGTTTGACATGTAGAAGCCAGAAGTGGATGGATACCTCCAGTTACAAAAGCACCAGTTCAGGCTACTGACATTCTGTTTGTAAGAGGGAGAATTTTACTTTCTGAAGTGCCTTGATCTGTCACTGAAACATAACAGGTCCAGGTTCAACCTTTCAAAGTATTACGAAAACTTAGTTATTTAGTGGTAAAATTTGGACAAGAAGAATGTCTCTGTTATATTTTAATAGTTGCAATCATTCTGCTGCATCCAGGCGGGTTAATTGGTATCAAAATAAAAGAAGTTTCAATTCATTAAGGTGATATTAATACGAAAAAACCTTCATTGACTCATGCTGTGTCAGTGTGGCAGATCCAGTTCACATAACTATATAGCTGAAATGTTCACACAACAGGTCTAGGACTAAATAAGTAAGGTAAAAAATTAATGTGTTTGATGAAATTTTTTTTTTTTTCCCCCTCTTTTTGCCTGTTGGCTGGCCTTTATAAATATTGTTATGCTCAAATTATCAGCTTGTCATTTGGTATTGGAACAAAATAACAGATTTTGTAAACAGTGTTGGGTGTTTTTAGTAAACCACAGATGGAGGTTGTATTTAAAGTTTTCTGCTGACTCTCCCAATATTTAGAAAATTGGTAAAATACAAAAGAAAAATTATGTACATAAAATCATATCTATGTGTTTTCTCTTAATATGTAATCAAACTTTTATAAGATAAATTGAAGTGCTCTAGTTAAGAAGCTTATAGCCTTTGATTAATTTGTTGTGCTCCAATATGTAGTTTTAAAGTTCTGAGCTAACTAATTTTGTGAAAAGTGTTTAAAAAAATAGTAAAAATATTAATTGTAAAGAAACTTAAAGTGGAACTCATCCTAGAGAATTTGATATGAAATATTTTCATTATAAAAAAAGTTGAGGAGGATGAGGAGTGCGTTTATATACATTAAGTGTTTAATATGTAAAGAAAGACAATTTAATACTTTTTAATGTAATTTGTTATTCTTTAAAAGTGTAGAATTTTTTATATACCTAAAATTTTATTTTGCAGTTGTTTCTATATTTAAAAAAATAATTGAGGTTATAAAATGTACACAAGGCAAGTAATTCAATGTGAATAATTTAAGAACTTGTGTGAGAAAATAAACATAGATAAGTAATCACATGTAGGCACCATATAACACATTCTGATTCAAATTAAAATTCCCAGATACAAACTAATATAAATCTCCTTCAAAGGTACGTAACATTGAATGTTAAAAAATACTCTTCATTATGAATGATTTTGGTCTGTAATTTTGATATAATAATTTTTTATGATTTGAGGATAGAATATGAAATCTATTTATTACAGACTTGCAGTGTGTATGAGGCATGTTTTTTACATAAGGTCCGTTTTGTTGTTGACAGTAGTAGTTCACGCAAATACCGCAACGAGTGTGTGTACCGGCATGCCTCGGGATCAACTGGGCTCAGTTTCAGCTCTGTAGTTAACTTGTATGGTTCTGTTCTGTGCTTTCAAAACGTTTAAGACTATCAACTCGCTTACCGTGTGTGAGTTTTACTTAGTGATACGGTTTTGTCGCCAAGGAAACCTGCCTGCTGCAAAAAATTCAAAGATGGCCGTGATAACGTCCATGATGAGGATCGCTCCAGTTGCCCTTCTTTGTTACAGACGATTTGGTAGTGTCAATTGATGCGAGGATTCGTGTGTGAAGAACACACTTGACAATAACAGGTCTCACAAATTTCCTAACGTGACAAGATCAGTGCTTTACAACATTGTTTCTGAACACCTAAAGTTTAGGAAACTGTGCTCCCGTTTGGTCCCAAAACTCCTAACAGAGGATCACAAAAAACCAAAGATTTGAGTGTGTGATGAAGTTCTTGACTCGTTATCACAAAGAAGGTGAAGGCTTCTTGAGTCAGATTGTAACTGGAGACGAAACATGGGTTTCTTGTATCACGCTTGAATCGAAGCAACAGAGCATGGAATGGAGACACACACACACTCGCCTGTAAAGGTCTCTCCCTCTCCCAGTGCAAAATCATGATGTCAGTGTTTTGAGATAGGCTCAGTGTTTTATTGGTCGATGTCATGCAACGAGGAACCATTATCAATGCAGAAGCATACTGCAAACGCAGATTGATTCTAAACAAGAGACGCGACATGCTGATAAAGGGAATTGTCCTTCTCCATAACAAAGCAGACCTCACACTGCATGTCAGAACCGGTGGTTTATTGGACAGTTTTGGCTGGGAAGGTTTTTGACCACCCACCCTACAGTCCTGATCTTGCACCGAGTGATTACCATCTGTTCCTCCACCTCAAACAACACCTCAGTGGCAACCTTTACAATGATGATGATAACATGAAAGTGGCAGTGAACTCTTGGTTATCAGAGCAGGCGGCAAGTTTTTATGAAGAGGGTATTTTAAAATTGGCTGAGAGGTATGATAAGTGTTTGAACAAACTTAGTAACTATGTCAAAAAATAGAGTGAAGTATGTACTTTCTGAAAATAAATTTACTATTTTGAAATAACCTTTCCGTTGTGTACTTGTGTTCAAATGGACTTTACTTAAAAAATAAGCCTCATACAAAACTCCTACATGACAAACCTAACCTTTACGTAACAAATTTATTACGTCTCCAACCTGTTGTACACAGTTGAACAAAAACGCACAGATTGTAACGACTAGAAGCATTTCTCAGTATGAAAACATGTGCTTCCCGCTCTCCAGAGATAACGGTTTTTATCACCAATATAGTTTTCCGTTCTAGTTAGCAGTTTGTGTGTTTTTTATCTCGGCAATGTTTCTCGTGACTGTTTAAATGGACCAAACCTTGAGGATCTATTGGGTTGGAATTAAAATTTAGGTGCCTCTCTTAGTATATTGACATTTGGTCACGCCTCCCCTCTACCATCATCACCTTATATGTGGTCTACACAAGTTTTTACAATTTCAATTTGTAGCTTAAGGTATAGGTTACACTTGCATGTTTAAAAAAATTAATATTCAATACATTTTCTATGACACATTTGATATTACCTCAGTTACCATTTTGAACACACAGTCTTTACCTACACTTATTGTCGCTAGTAAGTTTTTAAAAATAATTCAATGAAGCAAAGAACTAAAAAAAATAAATTTTATGAAATCTAGAAAAAGGTAGTTAATGACACCTATTAACACAGTTACTACAATTATTATATCAGTCACTTTGTAATTTTGTAAGGTTGTTAGTAGTGTTTGCTTTTTACAATTTTTTGTAAACATCTGGTTGTAACGATAACATACGTTCCAGGTAACTTTTGTTCAACAGTTATGTTTAGATAACCCATTGTGTTAGATAACATCTAGACTCATAGGGATTCACACTTTGTTAAATTATTAAAAGCGAGGTATGGCTGTTTTGTTTTAACATTGTGTTTCAGTATAGTTCTCAAAATTGCGTTGATAAAACTATTAATTCCAGATGGATCTCCAGAGCAAGGTCTAAATGTCAATTTAGTTGAGATACAAGTTGTTGGACACAGTGCTAAGTACAAATTAGACATTGCTAAGACATTAGACACTCCCTCTAAATCATATTTGGTTTACTTTTAATCTGTTTTTGATACTTTTTGGGTAGATATAGACCCTAAAGTTAGAAAATTATTTTTTTAAACAGTATTAGTTAAGTTTTTAAGATATTTATTGCATAGCAGAATTCAGTTTTAGAAACTCGTAGTTAATTAGTACTGAATGCACATAACATCATCTAATAAATTTGGTTAAAAAAAATGTTCTGATGTAATGTATTCTTTCTTGAACATTTTTGTTTCTTATATATATATTGTATCTTCTACCGTAATGGATACATCAACTGTGGAAAATGCTCAAAAGCAATATCAATGTGGTTTTTGTTGTGTTCCAGAAACCGGCAGTGGAGGAGATTCAGTCTCAACACTTTGAGATGGAATATGAGATAAACGATTTGCCACTCAATGTTAGGACCCATATTATGTTAAGGGGAGTCGTGGAGAACAGAGTCACTTCTGCTTCGGGTAAGTGGTCAATCTTTGATATACAAACCACATCGACTTTATTTCTAGCTCAATGTTAGGATCCATATTTTGTTAAGGGGAGTCATAGGGAACAGAGTCATGTCTGCTTCAGGTAAGTGGTCAATCATTGATATACAAACCACATCGACTTTATTTCTAGCTCAATGTTAGGATCCATATTTTGTTAAGGGGAGGTCGTAGGGAACAGAGTCATGTCTGCTTTGGGTAATTGGTCAATCTTTGATATACAAACCACATCGACTTTATTTCAAGCTCAGTGTTAGGATCCATATTTTGTTAAGGGGAGTCGTAGGGAACAGAGTCATGTCTGCTTCAGGTAAGTGGTCAATCTTTGATGTATACAAACCACATCGACTTTATTTCAAGCTCAGTGTTAGGATCCCATATTTTGTTAAGGGGAGTCGTAGGGAACAGAGTCATGTCTGCTTTGGGTAATTGGTCAATCTTTGATATACAAACCACATCGACTTTATTTCAAGCTCAATGTTAGGATCCATATTTTGTTAAGGGGAGTCGTAGGGAACAGAGTCATGTCTGCTTTGGGTAAGTGGTCAATCTTTGATATACTAACCACATTGACTTTATTTCTAGATCAGTGTTAGGATCCATATTTTGTTAAGGGGAGTCGTAGGGAACAGAGTCATGTCTGCTTTGGGTAAGTGGTCAATCTTTGATATAACAAACCACATCGACTTTATTTCTAGCTCAATGTTAGGATCCATATTTTGTTAAGGGGAGTCGTAGGGAACAGAGTCACGTCTGCATCGGGTAAGTGGTTAATCTTTGATATACAAACCACATCGACATTATTTCTAGCTCAATGTTAGGATCCATATTTTGTTAAGGGGAGTCGTAGGGAACAGAGTCATGTCTGCTTTGGGTAATTGGTCAATCTTTGATGTATACAAACCACATCGACTTTATTTCAAGCTCAGTGTTAGGATCCATATTTTGTTAAGGGGAGTCGTAGAGAACAGAGTCATGTCTGCTTCAGGTAAGTGGTCAATCATTGATATACAAACCACATCGACTTTATTTCTAGCTCAATGTTAGGATCCATATTTTGTTAAGGGGAGTCGTAGGGAACAGAGTCATGTCTGCTTCAGGTAAGTGGTCAATCATTGATATACAAACCACATCGACTTTATTTCTAGCTCAATGTTAGGATCCATATTTTGTTAAGGGGAGTCCGTAGGGAACAGAGTCATGTCTGCTTTGGGTAATTGGTCAATCTTTGATGTATACAAACCACATCGACTTTATTTCAAGCTCAGTGTTAGGATCCATATTTTGTTAAGGGGAGTCGTAGAGAACAGAGTCATGTCTGCTCCAGGTAAGTGGTCAATCATTGATATACAAACCACATCGACTTTATTTCTAGCTCAATGTTAGGATCCATATTTTGTTAAGGGGAGTTGTAGGGAACAGAGTCATGTCTGCTTTGGGTAATTGGTCAATCTTTGATATATACAAACCACATCGACTTTACTTCAAGCTCAGTGTTAGGATCCATATTTTGTTATGGGGAGTCGTAGAGAACAGAGTCATGTCTGCTTCGGGTAAGTGGTCAATCATTGATATACAAACCACATCGACTTTATTTCAAGCTCAGTGTTAGGATCCATATTTTGTTAAGGGGAGTCGTAGGGAACAGAATCACGTCTCCTTTGGGTAATTGGTCAATCTTTGATATATACAAATCACATCGACTTTATTTCTAGCTCAGTGTTAGGATCCATATTTTGTTTAAGGAGAGTCGTAGGGAACAGAGTCACGTTTCTTTTGGGTAATTGGTCAATCTTTGATGTATACAAACCACATCGACTTTATTTCAAGCTCAGTGTTAGGATCCATATTTTGTTAAGGGGAGTCGTAGAGAACAGAGTCATGTCTGCTCCAGGTAAGTGGTCAATCATTGATATACAAACCACATCGACTTTATTTCTAGCTCAATGTTAGGATCCATATTTTGTTAAGGGGAGTTGTAGGGAACAGAGTCATGTCAGCTTTGGGTAATTGGTCAATCTTTGATGTATACAAACCACATCGACTTTATTTCAAGCTCAGTGTTAGGATCCATATTTTGTTTATGGGGAGTCGTAGAGAACAGAGTCATGTCTGCTTCGGGTAAGTGGTCAATCTTTGATTGCATATACAAACCACATCGACTTTATTTCAAGCTCAGTGTTAGGATCCATATTTTGTTAAGGGGAGTCGTAGGGAACAGAATCACGTCTCCTTTGGGTAATTGGTCAATCTTTGATATATACAAATCACATCGACTTTATTTCTAGCTCAGTGTTAGGATCCATATTTTGTTAAGGGGAGTCGTAGGGAACAGAATCACGTCTCCTTTGGGTAATTGGTCAATCTTTGATATACAAACCACATCGACTTTATTTCAAGCTCAGTGTTAGGATCCATATTTTGTTAAGGGGAGTCGTAGAGAACAGAATCACGTCTCCTTTGGGTAATTGGTCAATCTTTGATATACAAATCACATCAACTTTATTTCTAGCTCAGTGTTAGGATCCATATTTTGTTAAGGAGAGTCGTAGGGAACAGAATCACGTTTGCTTTTGGGTAATTGGTCAATCTTTGATATACAAACCACATCGACTTTATTTCTAGCTCAGTGTTAGGATCCATATTTTGTTAAGGGGAGTCGTAGGGAACAGAATCACGTCTCCTTTGGGTAATTGGTCAATCTTTGATATACAAATCACATCAACTTTATTTCTAGCTCAGTGTTAGGATCCATATTTTGTTAAGAGGATTTGTGGAGAACTGAATCACGCCGCTTCGGGTAAATGTTTTATCTTAAAAATACAAATCAGATTAATTTTACTTCTAGCTCAGTGTTCATTCTAGTTCACATAGAAGAAAATAGTATATTGTAAATTTTATTGTAGTACACCTGAAAGTACTTTTTGGTTGTATGAAATATTATGTAGCAAAAGTATTCATATATTCCACAGGGATTCAGATTAAATTTAAGTTTTGTTGTATCATGTTCTTTCATTATGTTATGCGCCACTTATTCCAACAGGCAATCATTGCAGTAAACTAGACCAATCAACCAGCCCTTTTTACCCTCTAAACCTATAATGTTTCACTTCACCTACTCCAAAAGTCGTACTTCACAGTAAACTATCCGTTTCCAACCACCTTGTTTCATCCGATGATGTCATGCCTCACCCACTCCAGAAGGTATAGTTTTTAAAAAACTAGACCAATCAACCAGCCCTTTTTACCGCTTTACAATTGTGTAATGGGATTGCAGGTGCCAGTGTCAGGACTGAGGGTTCCTATGTGGTGCCACAGAACAAGAAATATTCCAAAACAGAAACCATTATTTTGGTGTTTTTATGTATTTATATAAGGTTAAATGTTACAATTGTTTAATGGGATTGCAGGTGCCAGTGTCAGGACTGAGGGTTCCTATGTGGTGCCACAGAACAAGAAATATTCCAAACAGAAACCATTATTTTGGTGTTTTATGTATTTATATAAGGTTAAATGTTTTTACAATTGTGTAATGGGATTGCAGGTGCCAGTGTCAGGACTGAGGGTTCCTATGTGGTGCCACAGAACAAGAAATATTCCAAACAAAACCATTATTTTGGTGTTTTATGTATTTATATAAGGTTTAAATGTTACAATTGTGTAATGGGATTGCAGGTGCCAGTGTCAGGACTGAGGGTTTCCTATGTGGTGCCACAGAACAAGAAATATTCCAAACAAACCATTATTTTGGTGTTTTATGTATTTATATAAGGTTAAATGTTACAATTGTGTAATGGGATTGCAGGTGCCAGTGTCAGGACTGAGGGTTCCTATGTGGTGCCACAGAACAAGAAATATTCCAAACAAACCATTATTTTGGCGTTTTTATGTATTTATATAAGGTTAAATGTTACAATTGGGTAATGGGATTGCAGGTGCCAGTGTCAGGACTGAGGGTTCCTATGTGGTGCCACAGAACAAGAAATATTCCAAACAAACCATTATTTTGGTGTTTTATGTATTTATATAAGGTTAAAATGTTTACAATTGTGTAATGGGATTGCAGGGTGCCAGTGTCAGGACTGAGGGTTCCTATGTGGTGCCACAGAACAAGAAATATTCCAAACAGAAACCATTATTTTGGTGTTTTATGTATTTATATAAGGTTAAATGTTACAATTGTGTAATGGGATTGCAGGTGCCAGTGTCAGGACTGAGGGTTCCTATGTGGTGCCACAGAACAAGAAATATTCCAAACAAACCATTATTTTGGCGTTTTATGTATTTATATAAGGTTAAATGTTACAATTGGGTAATGGGATTGCAGGTGCCAGTGTCAGGACTGAGGGTTCGTATGTGCTGCCACAGAACAAGAAATATTCCAAACAAACCATTATTTTGGTGTTTTATGTATTTATATAAGGTTAAATGTTTACAATCGTGTAATGGGATTGCACGTGCCAGTGTCAGGACTGAGGGTTCCTATGTGGTGCCACAGAACAAGAAATATTCCAAACAGAAACCATTATTTTGTTGTTTTATGTATTTATATAAGGTTAAATGTTACAATTGGGTAATGGGATTGCAGGTGCCAGTGTCAGGACTGAGGGTTCCTATGTGGTGCCACAGAACAAGAAATATTCCAAACAAACCATTATTTTGGCGTTTTATGTATTTATATAAGGGTAAATGTTACAATTGGGTAATGGGATTGCAGGTGCCAGTGTCAGGACTGAGGGTTCCTATGTGGTGCCACAGAACAAGAAATATTCCAAACAAACCATTATTTTGGTTTTTTATGTATTTATATAAGGTTAAATGTTACAATTGTGTAATGGGATTGCAGGTGCCAGTGTCAGGACTGAGGGTTCCTATGTGGTGCCACAGAACAAGAAATATTCCAAACAGAAACCATTATTTTGGTGTTTTATGTATTTATATAAGGGTAAATGTTACAATTGTGTAATGGGATTGCAGGTGCCAGTGTCAGGACTGAGGGTTCCTATGTGGTGCCACAGAACAAGAAATATTCCAAACAGAAACCATTATTTTGGTGTTTTATGTATTTATATAAGGTTAAATGTTACAATTGTGTAATGGGATTGGCAGGTGCCAGTGTCAGGACTGAGGGTTCCTATGTGGTGCCACAGAACAAGAAATATTCCAAACAGAAACCATTATTTTGGTGTTTTATGTATTTATATAAGGTTAAATGTTACAATTGTGTAATGGGATTGCAGCAGGTGCCAGTGTCAGGACTGAGGGTTCCTATGTGGTGCCACAGAACAAGAAATATTCCAAACAGAAACCATTATTTTGGTGTTTTATGTATTTATATAAGGTTAAATGTTACAATTGTGTAATGGGATTGCAGGTGCCAGTGTCAGGACTGAGGGTTCCTATGTTGGTGCCACAGAACAAGAAATATTCCAAACAAACCATTATTTTGGTGTGTTTTATGTATTTATATAAGGTTAAATGTTTACAATTGTGTAATGGGATTGCAGGTGCCAGTGTCAGGACTGAGGGTTCCTATGTGGTGCCACAGAACAAGAAATATTCCAAACAGAAACCATTTATTTTGGTGTTTTATGTATTTATATAAGGTTTAAATGTTACAATTGTGTAATGGGATTTGCAGGTGCCAGTGTCAGGACTGAGGGTTCCTATGTGGTGCCACAGAACAAGAAATATTCCAAACAGAAAACATTATTTTGGTGTTTTATGTATTTATATAAGGTTAAAATGTTACAATTGTGTAATGGGATTGCAGGTGCCAGTGTCAGGACTGAGGGTTCCTATGTGGTGCCACAGAACAAGAAATATTCCAAACAGAAACCATTATTTTGGTGTTTTATTGTATTTATATAAGGTAAAAATGTTACAATTGTGTAATGGGATTGCAGGTGCCAGTGTCAGGACTGAGGGTTTCCTATGTGGTGCCACAGAACAAGGAAATATTCCAAACAAACCATTATTTTGGTGTTTTATGTATTATATATAAGGTAAAATGTTACAATTGTGTAATGGGATTGCAGGTGCCAGTTGTCAGGACTGAGGGTTCCTATGTGGTGCCACAGAACAAGAAATATTCCAAACAGAAACCATTATTTTGGTGTTTTATGTATTTATATAAGGTTAAATGTTACAATTGTGTAATGGGATTGCAGGTGCCAGTGTCAGGACTGAGGGTTCCTATGTGGTGCCACAGAACAAGAAAATATTCCAAACAAAACCATTATTTTGGTGTTTTATGTATTTATATAAGGTAAAATGTTACAATTGTGTAATGGGATTGCAGGTGCCAGTGTCAGGACTGAGGGTTCCTATGTGGATGCCACAGAACAAGAAATATTCCAAACAAACCATTATTTTGGTTGTTTTATGTATTTATATAAGGTTAAATGTTACAATCGTGTAATGGGATTGCAGGTGCCAGTGTCAGGACTGAGGGTTCCTATGTGGTGCCACAGAACAAGAAATATTCCAAACAAACCATTATTTTGGTGTTTTATGTATTTATATAAGGTAAAATGTTACAATTGTGTAATGGGATTGCAGGTGCCAGTGTCAGGACTGAGGGTTTCCTATGTGGTGCCACAGAACAAGAAACTATTCCAAACAAAACCATTATTTTGGTGTTTTATGTATTTATATAAGGTAAAATGTTACAATTGTGTAATGGGATTGCAGGTGCCGAGTGTCAGGACTGAGGGTTCCTATGTGGTGCCACAGAACAAGAATATTCCAAACAAAACCATTATTTTGGTGTTTTATGTATTTATATAAGGTAAAATGTTTACAATTGTGTAATTGGGATTGCTAGGTGCCAGTGTCAGGACTGAGGGTTCCTATGTGGTGCCACAGAACAAGAAATATTCCAAACAAACCATTATTTTGGTGTTTTATGTATTTATATAAGGTTAAAATGTTACAATTGTGTAATGGGATTGCAGGTGCCAGTGTCAGGACTGAGGGTTCCTATGTGGTGCCACAGAACAAGAAATATTCCAAACAAACCATTATTTTGGTGTTTTATGTATTTATATAAGGTAAAATGTTACAATTGTGTAATGGGATTGCAAGGTGCCAGTGTCAGGACTGAGGGTTCCTATGTGGTGCCACAGAACAAGAAATATTTCCAAACAAACCATTATTTTGGTGTTTTATGTATTTATATAAGGTTAAATGTTACAAATTGTGTAATGGGATTGCAGGTGCCAGTGTCAGGACTGAGGGTTCCTATGTGGTGCCACAGAACAAGAAATATTCCAAACAAACCATTATTTTGGTGTTTTATGTATTTATATAAGGTAAAATGTTACAATTGTGTAATGGGATTGCAGGTGCCAGTGTCAGGACTGAGGGTTCCTATGTGGTGCCACAGAACAAGAAATATTCCAAACAAACCATTATTTTGGTGTTTTATGTATTTATATAAGGTAAAATGTTACAATTGTGTAATGGGATTGCAGGTGCCAGTGTCAGGACTGAGGGTTCCTATGTGGTGCCACAGAACAAGAAATATTCCAAACAGAAACCATTATTTTGGTGTTTTATGTATTTATATAAGGTTAAATGTTACAATTGTGTAATGGGATTGCAGGTGCCAGTGTCAGGACTGAGGGTTCCTATGTGGTGCCACAGAACAAGAAATATTCCAAAACAAACCATTATTTTGGTGTGTTTATGTATTTATATAAGGTTAAATGTTACAATTGTGTAATGGGATTGCAGGTGCCAGTGTCAGGACTGAGGGTTCCTATGTGGTGCCACAGAACAAGAAATATTCCAAACAAACCATTATTTTGGTGTTTTTATGTATTTATATAAGGTAAAATGTTACAATTGTGTAATGGGATTGCAGGTGCCAGTGTCAGGACTGAGGGTTCCTATGTGGTGCCACAGAACAAGAAATATTCCAAACAAACCATTATTTTTTGGTGTTTTATGTATTTATATAAGGTAAATGTTACAATTGTGTAATGGGATTGCAGGTGCCAGTGTCAGGACTGAGGGTTACTATGTGGTGCCACAGAACAAGAAATATTCCAAACAAACCATTATTTTGGTGTTTTATGTATTTATATAAGGTAAAATGTTACAATTGTGTAATGGGATTGCAGGTGCCAGTGTCAGGACTGAGGGTTCCTATGTGGTGCCACAGAACAAGAAATATTCCAAACAGAAACCATTATTTTGGTTGTTTTATGTATTTATATAAGGTTAAATGTTACAATTGTGTAATGGGATTGC
>NW_025781182.1:37500-44009 GCF_021130785.1 Homalodisca vitripennis | reverse complement strand
ATTCACCTCGCCAGCCTCATTGTTCCAACCGGGCTGCTAAAGCTTTTCAATTCCGATTTTTCTTCGCATGAAATTTTTGTTGTTACGAAATGCCTGAAGAACGTTCTTTTTCGGTCAATAATCAAAATCTGGTAAGATCTAGTGATTTTAATTCGATTTAGAGACTAGTTAAATTAGAAAAATATATTTGAATTAACGGTTTCTAAAATGAAACTATTTATTAAAGGTCTTTAATTAGAAACTCATACAACAGCAAACTAAGACATAGGAAACTGTAGGATTTTACATCGTTGCAGTTTACATAATAAGATGGCAGGTTATATTCTACATAAATATTTGTAGAATTCCACTGGCAAAAATGAATAATTAGTCAAGTATTACATTTTATTGTTTGGATTTCGTTTTAGAAATGTATTTAAATAAATTAAAGAGTTTAGTAATTTCTTACTAATAAATATTACATGATTTTGACATAAAGTATGTGGCAATTTTTCGTATTTTATTTTAAATGTTTAAAATTTAATAGCTCAGTAATATGACAAAGCCATATCAATTATTTGAAATACAATTATTATCTCTAAGGAGGCATCCATTTTAAATCTCCCAAATAGATGGAATAGACGTTCTGTGGTTCTTAACGTACAATCATCGGGTATCTTCTTTTTTGGGTTGATAGCCAAAAACTTTACCTCTTTGAAAAGGAACTTTTAATTTTGTTTCGTTTGATATCATGCACACCATTCAGCACTGTTTGCTTTTTATAAAGAAAGTGAAGACTAACCTGTTTATATATAACATTAATTGTTGCAAGTACAGGATAATTTTAAATTATATATATTTAATTTTACAGTTTGATTTGTCCAGGTCAAATGAAACCTAATATATTGTATAACTATAAATTATTGTTATATGCCTGTTTAGTTTACTATTTTTTTTTTGCTCTTACATATTTAAAAAAATAAAGGTATACATTTCAATATCTACAGTATTTTTAGTTTAATATACTTTAAGAACTTTTAAGAAAATATTTTTCCAGAAAGAAACCACATCAGTTTTAAAAAGTGTTGGCCGTACAATATTTTAAAACTATACTTGCTAAAACCACATATTTAATAAAAATATATTAGAATACTGGTATATGGGTTACATTTAGATGAACATATTCATCCAAGACTTAATCGATATGAAAGATAACTGCTAAGTATATGCCCAAACCGTAGGAGATTCTACGTGCAAATTAATAAAAAAGTTTATATAAACATGGGGTCGGCCAAAGCTCCGTTAGCGTTAGCTAAGGATTACCACCACATATTAGCTCACCGTTTGGGGACTTCCTGAAATTCCGGTAAGGTAAGGGGTGAATTCAATAATTTATTATGGATATTGACCAGATAAATAAAAAAAACAAGTCACTGTAATTTAATTATTTATTGAGAAACAAATGTAAAAATTATTAAAAAAGAGTAAAAAAATATTTTTTCATCTTCAGTCAGCAAATTTGTATTTCAGCAAGAAGTAGATTGAAATTTAAAATAACCGTTATTGTAAACAAAACTGTTTAAATAAAATACACAGAAAATGAATATATGTTTGATAAAATTTTATTAATTTTCATAACCATAAAAAGTAAAATAACCAACTGACTTACTGCTAACTCGGTAATAAAGCATTCCGAGCGCCATTTTTATACACTTTTTCTTCTTTCCATCTTGAGGTTATAATTACGGCTTGCTAGTGTTTTTTATTGCCATACAATTCTCTTGCATGAACTTCAATAACAAGTGGTTTAAGTACCTTTACATAAGTTTCAAGTATTGAGGTAGTTTTATCTTCATATTTAAACTCTTCTTTCTTCACCTAAATGAAGAAACCTGTCAGGTAACTTAATCGTATAATTGTATCACGCACGATTTACTAGAGTAAACAGAAAATTTTCTATAGGTACGTTTATGTTATGTTACTACCCCATCGGACGACACATCTACCACTGGAAAAATATAGTGCAATACTAGTCACTTACTATAAGTGGGCAATGATGGTACTTACTCATCTGTACACTTAAAGCGGGCAAATTTCAAAAGTGACCCACAAAAATTATTTCCTGTAAAGTAAAACCCAAACTTATCAAAACATATTATATTTATCCAAATATTTTTAAGTGTATAGTTATGGATGTCTTACCTGAACATCCATTAGTTTTCTTAACATATCAAATCAAAATTTCCTATTCGGATTACCAGCCATAACGAGTCAAATGTGGAATTTTACTACTCCCTGAGGAATGACACCTGATGATGAAACTTCCTTATGTGGACAATGTGTTTGCATATTTTTGTGTTTGATAAATAAAGCCTAGGTAAGTCGTGGTTAAGCCTTTAGTGTCGCCGTAAATCCATACTATGACACATGATGTTCTAACTAGTCCTAAAACTAATTTCTTAATACATTGCAATGGTTTATTTTTTACATTGAGTTTAAATTATTGTAATATATAAACGGTGGTTTTAAGTTTTATAGCAAACACGTTTTTAATCAATCAATAATCTTGTCAAACAATAAACAAGAAAATAACTTCATGTTTATTGTTAATTGTAATCACGTTATATTTAATTATGATTTTATTTTTACAGTGATTAGCATAATTATCATCGAGTATTATAATGTACTAAAAAATGCAAATTTAAATATAAATTTAGAAAATTATTTACCCATCATTTAAAACAAATACGTGGGATTAACTGTTGTTTAACTACTATACCGTATATAGATCATATGTACTGTCATATAATTTTCCGATTAATACTGTTAATTTCCCAATTTTGCAACACAATACTTTATTATTTCACTATAAAAAAACTACGTAAATTTTTTCGTAAGTACCTAGCTCCTTTTTAGCTCAGAAATGTAGGCAATTAAAAGGGGAGTCGGAACGCCAAAAAAAATAAAATTTATTACAATTTTTTTTTTATTTGTGTTATTTTGTTGATTTGTTTAGTTTATTCCCTTTAAAAAAATATAACTCTCACAGTTGTATCTTATTCCTAAGTTTCAAAATTAAATAAAAACTAGTGGTATGTCAGCTGTTTTTGGTCGGAAAACGCGTTGAGAAAGCACTGAACACTTCTTTCAGCACATTGTATAGTGCACACTTCTCTATACACAGAGAAGTTTTAACCTCTATGACTTGATTCTTACTCTGTGTTACCTCTGATGTTACTTGACATCTGATTTTCCTATTAGCCTATGTTTGTTGTGAAATAAATAAATAAAAATAAAATTAGGTGACGGTAAGGTGCTTGGGGGAAAGAAAAGACTAACAGACGCCCAAATAGACAAATTACAAACATATTATGGCCTTGCAATAAGAAGAGGTGTAAAGAATGTAGAAGAAATGAAGAGAAATATTCGGGCCACCTACTTTCATAAACTCTCCACTAATGAAAATCCTCAAACACGGTTTGTGTCCGAAAGGCGCAGACTCGTGGTGTGGTTATGAGAAGGCTAAGGCTCAAAGGTACAGTTTATGACAACAAAGATAGCCTACCTCAAGAGATAATGTAAGAAATAAAATACATCTACAGGGCACTAACAAATTCTGAGTTGTTAAAATAATGTTTACAAGGACATACGCAGAATCCAGAGAGCTTTCAACAATGTGGTATGGGCCAAAATTCCAAAACGGGTCTTCGTAAGGCTGGATACGTTTGAAACTTGATGTATATGATGCTGTCATTTCGTTCAATGATGGAAATAGTGGCAAACTTGAAGTTTTCCAGAAGCTTGGACTAAGTTTATGTGATAGGTCAGTGAGTGCTTTGCGCGGAATTGATGAATTGCGACAGAGGAAAAGTGGAGAAAGCGGCGGAAGGAATAACGAAAGAAGCCAGACAAGAAAGAAGAAAAAGAAGAATGGTATCAAAATGAAAAGGATGATGAAGCAGATGGACCCCAGTAAGGCCCAGGACTTTTCTTAAGGTAGACCTAGAGCCTCATTTTGTCTTGTTTTTCACAATAAATGCGATTTCCGGAAAGTTTAGCCTTTTTCTCATAAAGGTACATTTTTCTCAGGAAGTATTCAAGATAAAGTAACTGAAATTTTTCCCACATAATCTATAGGCTATTGCCAACAATCAGACCCAATTTCATGCAATTTTGCAATCTTAGTTTTGCTGCTATAAAACTTTTACCAAACGATTACGTGATTTTTTAAATTGATTTGGAAAAAAATTTTTTCCACTAGGAAAAACTTTTTGGAAATTATCCAAGTTGGGTCTGATTACATAAAATAAGGTAATAAACAAATGTTGAAAAAATTATGACTGGGTATGTTATTAACTTCAGGTTGTCGTATTTATTTTTAATTAAATGATTGTATTAACATAAAGCTGGATTTTACATGTTGCAATTACGTAGGTTTTAAAAATGTTTTGTATTTACTCAAAAGGATTACTAATAAAGCACATTCTTATTTTATAATCATGAACTATACAGATATGTATTACATCAGCAGCTTTATTTTAACTAAATATTATTGAGTAACATATTGCATACCATAGTTTTTCATTCATTTAAAATCAAATATACCACTCCGTGTGCAATATAAAACATTACTCATGCTCTCAATCTAAATCCCGGAACACTGTGCATGAACCAAACAACGATCTTCAGACGATTAAGAACAATATAACATTTCAGCGTGAGACAAATCTGTTTTTTTAAAGGGCTTTAGCAGCCTTAAAACATTGTGTTAGTGGGACTAATCGCTTTTTTTCGTCGCGTTTTATACAAACCAATCTCAAATAATTTCCAGTAATAAGTTTTATAACCAACCAACTTAATTTTCGGTTATTTATTATCCCATTTTGTTTTGCTTTATGGTAATATATAATGATGCTTACGCAGAAAATACAACTCAATAAATATATTTTAGAACACAATAAACATTAAAAACTAATGTTTTAATTATTTATTTTCATAACTTAACCTTAGTACCTGAAGATGAAATCACAGATTTCGAAATGTATTATAGTAACAAAAATAAAAAAGTTTACAAGAAAGTGTGAGTGAAAAAGATTTATTTATATTGTATTATACATATTTATAAAACACTGTTTCAAGGCTGCATATCTAACATTAAAAAAAATGATGCTTGAAATTATTACAGAAAAAAAACATTTTTAACAGACCTATTTTTGACGTAAGTTTGAAAACTTTGATGGACTTGATCAAATCAAGTAAGAAGAAGAAAGTGTCATAATATTTGGATTATTTGGCTAGGTACCAGTACAAAACATTCTATAAAATTGAAGTAATCACCTTTGGGACCACAAGATAAATCTAATCTTACAGATATTAGCAAAATATATAACTTTGAACTCACCTTTTAAAGATAATTTCAAGTGATAAATCTCTAGTGATAGACATAGATACAAAATAACTGGCATCTAAAATTTTAATATTGAAACACGGAGAGCGAAATTCTTTTTGTATAAAAAAAAATTTAATTTTTTAAATCCTAAACGTTGCTATGTATTTAATTATCTCATATTGTTCACTACTAGTCTGTATCAGCCAATTCTATCTGTTCAGTGTAAAAGATGCGTTGGTTCAAAACAGTTAATAATTTCATATAGCCGAAGCATTTAAACATATAAATATTGTTACAAGTTGGACAACTAAGCTTTTTTAAGGGGGAGGCGGTACCCCTATCTTTGTAATGTTAACATAGGTACCATTATCTCAGAAACTAATGGACCAATCAACCTAAATTTTTTTATACAACATATATAGGTATTTAAGCAACTACTGAGTTTTTTTGGTGCTTGTATCTTAAAAAATAAATTTTTTATGATTTTTTTTTCAAACCCATATTGAAATATCAAACTTGGAATTTAGAATATTTTTTTTAGGTACCTAATTATAATAGGAGGCATCTCAAAAAAAACTCAGTAGGTGCCAAAATACCTATATAAATGTGTGTAAAAGTTTCAAGTTGATTGTCCAAGTAGTTTCTGAGAAACGTGTACCTTTGTGTGTGCACAAAAACTGTAAAAAAGTAAATTTGCGGGAAAATCGCAAAAACGAATATAATGACCTATTTAGCTATGTTATATAATATTTTTACCTATATATGATATGTAATTGGTTTTTATAATTAAATGTGATCTTTATATTAATAGAATAGGCTATATATGCTTTTAATATTTAGAATTATCTATATTGGAAAATTTGTATATCAAAAGTAACGCGATGCGGGTTAGGCCTATAGTCATAACGGAGTGAAAGATAATACAAAAAAAATTAATTAGGCTATATTATTTCAAAACATTTTTGAGTTTAGAATACATTTATAAGAGAAATAACAGAGAAAATTATGAAATAGAACTTATACCCAGCCACAAATAGAGTAAACAATAACAAAATTATAGAAAAAAACATGCAATTTATTTACCGTAGCATTAGTGCATTCCTGGATCATATGCAGGCTCCTCTTCAAAATCCTCCTCAAT
>NW_025781182.1:0-32500 GCF_021130785.1 Homalodisca vitripennis | reverse complement strand
TATTAATACTTGATATGCCATTTCAGTATCTCTAAAACATTACCATCACAGCGATACTGATAGTGGGATCAGAAAACTAAAGTGGTAAAAACTCTGCCAATAGGGGAATAAGGGTAAGAATTAGCAACACTACTTCGCGCAATTTCTCAATCCCACAATACACTGCACCCTATATGTAAAAAATAATCGTCCGAGGGTATATGTCTTTGGTTCTTATTTTGTTTGAAGATGTGGCTGCTGGAAAAACAGTACCCCTAGTCTATGGAATTGACATTACTATAGTACGAGGGCGTATCGATGCAAACCTCGGTTATGGCGCAGTTTTGCCAGCTGTAACGAAAGCAAAACAGTTATGTTTTGTTGCTATGAACAGTTGTTTTTAGTGAAGGGGTTAATATACTGAACTCAATAATCCTGAATATTTTCCAGAATTACTGACATTAACGACTTAAATGAAAATGAATTTACACTATAACACAGTAATAATAATAAAACTAAAATATATTTTTATCCAACATAATTAATAAATTAATTGTATAGTTTTCCTAACCTAAAACAACACTTGTTAACAAAAATAGTTTCTTAATATTATTACAAAGTTGTATAGAATTCTTGAAGGAAACGATCGGTCAGTTGTCAGTCAAGTATTGCGGGAAGTTGTAGTAAAGTCATTACACGAAACAAAATTGCTCTCTTGGGCAGCGTAAAAGCACTGTAAAGACAGGTTCCACGTTTTGCTCACTAATTCCGACAGAATATTAGTTGCAAATACGTGAAATACGAGTTATATGAATATTTAAGTTAGGTTATAGTATATAGTATCACTGAACAAATTTATATATCATAGAGTAAGTAATCATAAAGTCCCGAAGGAAAAATGTTGTCGTTATTAATAATTATAAAACCACGTGTTGATTAGGAACGTTATTGAATTTTGGTCTTTTCACTTGTAATCCATTACAAACATTATGTTGAAATCGATTTAAATGTGAACTTGTAAAATTTTAATAATCATGTCTCGTAAGAACAAATGGTCTATTATTTGGGACATTTCATTCTCTAACTAAAATTATTATTAGAATCCAATCTTTCCTGAACACTTTTAGGACCAGACCAAAATTTGACATGTGCAAAGAAAATTTTTGCGTTTTTCTGGCCATGCTCCAAGAACTGTGCATATTAAAAATGGGCGATTTTTTCAAGCGTTTTGAGAGAAAAAATCAATATCTTCAGAACTAATTACTGTACAGATTTGTTTTTAGGCTTAAAATGTTTTATAATTAAAATTTTGCATTGTGAAAAAAGTCATTATATATAGCAAAAAAAAATTTGATTTATCTGTTATCAAATAAAAAAAAAAATTAAAAAAATTTAACAAAATTGAGTTTGATCTTCAATAACTATAATAATAAGAATAAATTATCCGTGGAAAATGGTATTTATTAGTTCTACGTATAATTCTCTATAACTGTACAAAATTTGAAAGCCCTGGAATAAAAAATAAAAAGTTTGTAAATGAATAAAATTTTTCTGTAACACTGGTTAAAACACACTTTTCAGCATTAGCCTAACATACAAAACCTTACAGGCTACTAAGGATATTATTCGATACTTTGGGATTATACCGACCACACCATTATGAAGAACACAAAAATATACATTTATAGAAACAAACCATGATAGAACGGAATAAATAACTCTTTAAATTACAAAATTTACAAACTTACAACGATGTATCAATTGTTAATGGGGTCAGATACCGTTATATGCCCCCAACGCTTAAAATTTTTCAATTAACTTAGAACGTTATAAAAACGATGTAAGTAGAACGGGCGCCACTTTAGCGCTAACATGGGCTCTTATGGAGTTATTCTGGACCAATGAGAAAGCAGCAATGGCGGCTAGGCCACGCCCCCTGCCCCCCTCCCCTCCCCCCTCCAACACCCCCCGCCCCCTCCTAGACCCCCTGCGACGACCCCCCAGCCAATGGGAGAGCAGCAAGCCCCCCACCTTACGAGAGCGATGGCGGACGAGCGATGGGCGGACGGTGTCATGGCGGATGAACAAAAATTTGTGTCTCCGGCGGCCGGTATCCGAACCCGGGCCCCTACGAATGCGAGGAGAGACTGTCGCGCTGACCACTGGACCACGGAGACGAGTTGTGCGTGGCGGCGCGATATGGCTGTACGTGCGGCGCGGGGCGCCCGGCGTTAAACGACTCCAATAATAACTACACAGATGTGCATTCCAACGGCTCTTCTCCCTCTCTCGGTGACGGATGCAGGTGCACATTCCAACGACTCCAGTAATAACTACACAGATGTGCATTCCACAGTAACCAACATGAAACATTAAATCATATTGCGTCAGCCTGGGAGCTACGTGAGCCAAGTGCAGATCATTAGTCTTCAGTCCATACCGGTGAGTCAGCTATTTATAGGTGCTCAGGTTACCGAACATTACCGGAGCGCTATATAAATAGAGCGGGCCGACCGATGGCCAGTCATTAAACCGTGCTGCTGTTCACTGTGGTAAGCCTGCTTCTTACTTGTTCACTTAACACTATTCTGTCATTGTCATTGTGTATAGCTACATTGTACCATCTCAACGATAGCCGTTCATTTAAACAAATTTAAAATAACATTGTCATATTTGTTTAACATAAACCTCAACTACATTTCTCAATAAGCCATATATCATGTCGGTAAATATGCTAGAGCCTGTATATTTAGTAAACACCAGTGAAACGTATGTCAAAAAGTTTAGACTTTACGGTATGAGAACAACGTTTAAATTCAACAGTCCTCCTGAAGGAATATCTGAACTGGATTGGATTAAGCGGGGGTTCGGAGAAGTTGTAGAGCAAATGAAAGCTAAAGCTTCAGATACAGATTACCTAGGTTTCACTTTGAACAGTTTAAATTTCAAGAATAAAGATCCGGGATACGTAGCCTTTAGACCAGCTGATGAAGTTAACCTTGACGTGTTATGGAAAATATTTGGAGGTATTGTACAGAGTAACGCTGAATCTGTCACTTCTAGTGATACGTTTCAAGTGTCTTGTACGGTTGTCAATCTGCCCGTAGGTAGAGGTAGAAATAGGCCCGGTAAATACAATAGCTTCAGCGAAGAGTGCAAAGGACGAAAAGGTATCGTAGTCATTAAGAATAGCGATAATCTGTGTCTGCCCCGAGCTATAGTGGTAGCAAAAGCCTATGCCAAAAAAGATCCTCAACTTAAAGCTATACGAGAAGACAAGGCTAAGAGACAAACATTTAGAGCACAGAAACTAATGGCAAAGGCAAGAGTTAATATTTCAGAAGAGGGGGCTGGTATAGCTGAACTTGAAAAGTTTTCAAGACCACTTGAAGAAATATAACATAACAGTATTCAGCTATAATGTAAAAGGGCGGGACGTATACTTCAGCGGTAACAATACGGAAGCCTCTTATAAAATAAACTTGTTGTTTCACAAAGGTCACTTCAACGTGATAATTAATTTGACAGCAGCTTTCGCTTGCCATTTCTATTGTGAAGCTTGTCATGTGCCGTATGACCACAGAGGTGATCACCGATGTTCTAATGTCTGCTCTGCTTGTAGCACAATCTCACCTCCCTGCAAGCTCGAGCATTCAGGAATAACCTGCCCTGAGTGTAATCGTCACTTTAAAAACCAGCGCTGCTTTGCTGCCCACCAAGGTGATCTCTGCAAAAACGTACAGAAGTGTCTCGACTGTGAGAAAAACATATACAAGAAACATAGAAAAACACAACATGAATGCGGTGAAGTATATTGTAGCACTTGCGCAGAATTTAAACCCGCTAATCATCAATGTTACATGCGCCAAAACAAAGTACCCACTAAGAATGATAACTTTCTGTACATATTCTTTGACCTGGAGACTCGTCAGGACGAATGTTTAGAGAACGAGCCTGACGTCAAGGTTCACAAAGCTAACTTGTGCGTCTCAGAACAGTTCTGTAGCCAATGTATAAATAATAACGAGTTTTGTGAAAACTGCCTCCAACGCAGAAAAAATCTTTCAGGAAGACCCAATATCCAGTTTTATGAACTATGTAATGGAAATTCGCAAACCATACAAAGACGTGTGCGTCATAGCTCATAACGGACAAGGATTCGACTTCCAATTCATCTTGAGATATATTCTGGAAGAGACCAAATTCACACCGGAAGTCATTACTCGTGGGACAAAAGTAATTTTGCTGGAGTTTGACAACGTACGTTTCATTGACTCTCTCAACTACTTTCCCATGTCACTGTCCGCTCTTCCTAAAGCCTTTGATCTTGGTCCCGAAATGAAGAAAGGCTACTTCCCTCATCTGTTCAACACGATCGCAAACCAAAACTACGTGGGACCGATACCAGCAAAAGTATTCTATTGCCCAGAGTCAATGTTTGAAAAGAACTACAAAGACTTCGAGAAATGGCACAATGAACAGGTATGCAATAACTATGTGTTTGACTTTCAGAAGGAATTGATAGAATATTGCATCTCTGACGTTGACATACTGGCAAAGGCGTGTATTAAATTTAGATCCCTATTTTTAGCCGAATGCAATGTCGACCCGTTTCTGGAAGCTGTCACCATAGCTAGCGCATGTAACCTAGCGTTTAGACGTAATTTCTTAAAGCCTGAAACAATCGGAATATTGCCAAAGAAAGGATACAGATTAGTGGACAATCATTCTGGCATTTCTTTACAATGGTTGACGTGGGAAGAAGAGCGGCGAGGTGTTTAGAATACAGCACGCAGGAAGAGAGCGAGAGGTCAACATTGAGGGAATGAAGGTGGATGGATTTGATGGAGACAGAATATATGAATTTCAAGGTTGTTACTATCACGGATGTCCAAAGTGTTTCCCGTACAAAAGAGGTGAACCGTTGAAAGAAGATCCTTCTGACACCCTCGAACTCAGATACGAGAGGACAAGAGCCAAAATCGAGAAGCTGTCACGTACACCTTATGAGGTGGTAGAGATGTGGCAGTGTGACTTTAATAAACTAAAATCAGAAAAGGAGCTAACATATTTGGAAAACCATCCCGTGTTGAACACCTTACCGCTCAATCCACGAGACGCATTTTTCGGAGGAAGAACCGGAAATGCCATGACGTATTACAAGTGTACGGAAGATGAGACAATACAGTATGTGGACGTATGCTCCCTATATCCCTACGTTTGTAAACATGGTAAATATCCGATATCCCATCCTACCATCTACATTGGTGACAAAGAGTGCAGAGAGAGGGGAATGCAGGTTGAGGGCTTGCTAAAGTGCAAAATGCTACCTCCAAAAGATCTTTATCATCCAGTGCTTCCAGCTAGAATGAATGACAAATTAATGTTTGTACTGTGCAATGTCTGTGGCGAAGAGCTCAACAACGATGACTGTCAACACAGTGACGAGGAAAGGGCGTTGATTGGCACATGGACGATGGATGAAGTACGGAAGGCAGTTGAAAAAGGCTATAGAGTTGTTGAAATGTACGAGCTGTGGGAGTACAACGTAGCCACTTTCGAAACGGGCGGATTGTTTACAGACTTTATCGACAAATTTCTAAAGATAAAACAAGAGGCGTCCGGCTATCCATCATGGTGTCGGTCAGACGAGGAAAAGGAAAAATATGTGCAGGATTATTACGACCACGAGGGAGTAAAGCTCGATCCGTCAAAGATAGAGAAAAACGAAGGCCTCCGCTCTCTAGCAAAGTTAATGCTTAACTCGTTCTGGGGTAAGTTTGGGCAGAGAGAAAACCAGACAAAAACGCTCATCACCAGAGACCCTGAGGAACTGTTTAAGCTGTGTATGGATTCTAGCGTTGCCGTAAACAGAATACAGGAAATCAACGATGACGTTGTCCTGGTAAGCTGGCAACATTTAGAAGAAGTGGGCGAGTCATTAGCCACTGTAAACGTTGTCCTAGCTGCCTACACTACAAGTCAAGCCCGTTTAAAGCTTTATGATCATCTGGAGGCACTGGGTAAACAAGTATTGTACTACGATACAGACAGTGTTGTGTACGTATACAAAAATGGCTTGTACAGAGTAAATACCGGCGACTACCTAGGGCAGATGACAGACGAGCTGGCTAAAGACTACGGTCCCGGATCTCATATTGTAGAATTTGTTTCCGGTGGTCCAAAGACGTATGCTTATCGCGTTTTTTCCACAAACAAAAACGATTTTGTATCTGTCTGCAAAATCAAGGGTCTCACTCTTAACCTAAAAACTTCAAAAAATCTAAATTTTGAAAAACTTAAAGAAATGGTTCTTAGTGAAACCTGGGTAACACTCGATATTGAAGAAAACAGAATTAGGAGAACAAAGTCCAGGCAAATAGTTACTGTCAAAGAGACAAAGGTTTTCAAAATTACAGGTCCAAAACGCAGACGCGAAGGTGAGTATGGAACCCTGCCTTATGGTTATTGTAAAATGTCAAAAACCAGTTAGATGGTACCTTATGCTGACAATACAGAATTATGTTAACAAGTAATGAGTCTATTGTCACAGTCGAATTGAGTTTGGAGCGAAAATGAGAAAATAATGAATAAATTTACCTCTGTACTGTATTCCCTTTAGTCGTACTCCATCCACCATCACCACGACACCGGAAATATTCTGGTTCTTCATCTTCCTCACCCGAATATCCTGATTGCGAATTCCGCAAAAAACTACTAATCACTAGCACTGGAGACCACGGATGACGCAGAGGATGATCGTGATAGTGGTATTATTAAAAACGTATCAACGAGAAACGAGTATAGGTGATACGCACCAAGAATAATTGGTAGCACTCTGCACGGAGCCGAACTCAGTACTGAGAGCGGGATACGTGGCAGAACGGCGCCTCTACTAGCACATGTGGTCAACACATGTTGTGACGCACTTCCTGCGCTGTTGTATTCGCGGTTCCAGAGCCGGGGTGACGAGGAGGTTGGTCTAAACACCGTAGAAACAAACTTTTCCTTCGGTCGTTACGAGGTGTGACCATGTAAGGTGCGAGGACTCACGCATGTAGATGGGTGAAACCTTCACTGGACGGGCACCTCTAGCGTCCACCACCCTGTTAAAGCGCTCGGAAACCCGTGTTTACGTCAGCAGGTGTATAATGATATGAAGTATGCAATAAGGCTAATTTCAGCCACTAATCCGATTTATGCCTCTGCAGACTCTAGATTATATAAACTCTTTCCACAATCCTACTACCACTACTAAAGGGAATATAGTATCATACTCTCGGTCTTTATCGCTGCTCGAGAGAATACCCTTGTTCAACGGACAAGGAAGGGAGGTGGGAACTCGTTGTCCCATCACAGCATACAGCGTTGGTTGGGGCTGTATGGGTATTCCCGGTCGGCGTGTTGACAGTCGATCAGAGTGTTGACAACCATCGGTAATGCCAGGGGGATAACGGAGGCATGAACTAGCGTCTTTTGGAGCATGCCACGGTCTACAGCGGTGGAGGGGCTGTAGAATTTAGGGGGTTAAATATAAAAGATTACTTAGATATTCATCATTTGCGTAATGGACAAGCGTCAAGCAATAGCTAACGAGCTACACAGACCGGCTCGTCGCAATTTCAAGAGGCGTGGCGTCACCTTGAAAGGTAAAGACGATTTGTACCAAGCGGATCTTGTAGAGATGCTACCGTACGCTGGTGAAAACAAAGGTATGAAATACATACTTACGATGATAAATTGCTTAACAAAGTTTGCTTTTGCTGTACCGCTAAAGAGTAAAACCGGATTAGAGGTAGCGAGAGCGTTAGAACCAATTTTGAAGAAGCATAAGATGAAGAACTTTCAGACCGATCAGGGTAAAGAATGGTTCAACATTCATGTTAACAAACTGATGACGGCGTACGAAATAAATCACTATAACACTTACTCAGAGCTTAAAGCAAGTATAGTAGAACGGCTCAATCGGACGCTAAAAGAAAAAATGTGGAAACTGTTTACTGCTAGAGGTAATTACGAGTGGCTCTCCATGTTACCGAGAATAGTTAAGGAGTACAACGCGTCCGTTCACAGGAGCATCGGTATGAAACCGAAGGATGTGAGGGAAAAACACGTAAAGCTTATTCTGACGCGTATCGAAAAATCGAGAAGAAATAAAGGGAAAAAACAGATCGAGTCAAAGTTCAACGTGAACGATAAAGTAAGAATTAGCAAGTACAAGCGTGTTTTTAAAAAAGGTTACATGCCGAACTGGACGAATGAAATATTCACAGTGTTCGCCGTGAAACCGAGCAATCCAAAGACATACATTCTGATGGACTCTAGCGGGACTGTGTTAAAAGGTGGTTTTTTACAAAGAGGAACTAGCCAAAGCAAAAACTGGTGACGTTTATCTAATTGAAAAAGTATTAAAAAGAAAAAAAGATAAAGTACTTGTTAGATGGACAGGTTTCGATAAAACAAGTGATACGTGGATAGACAAGAAGCATATTATCTGAGGACTTAATGTTCCGTCCAAGAGAGAGAGAGAGAGAGCGACTGCTGGTGCAAGCTATATTTAAACATAGATATTTACGATGCGCAGTCAGTAACAGCTGGAATGCGTGTCGTGAAGCAGTCTCTGGAGCTACCCGTGTCTAATTTTGACCGGTATGTGGGTGGAGGGGGAGATTTGGAAAAAAGCAAGCACGGTCTTCTCCTACCAAACTCTATACGCTGTATTATTGCAGGGCCTTCTAATTGCGGTAAAACCAACGTGCTGTTCAACCTCTTGTTTGATCCAAACGGCCTTGTTTACGAGAACGTGTACGTTTTTTCTAAATCACTTTATCAACCCAAATACCAATTTCTTGCAAAGGTATTGCCTAAAGAGATTGGTTACTTTCCTTCAGATGACAATAACACCGTTATAAGTCCTAGCGAAGCCAAACCGCATTCCATTATGGTTTTCGACGACATAGCGTGTGAAAAGCATGACAACATCCGCGCTTATTTCACTATGGGCCGTCACAACAATATCGATGTTTTCTATCTTGGCCAAACGTACAGCAGGATCCCCAAACAACTGATACGAGACAATGCAAATTTTTTAATACTCTTTAAACAGGATGACATGAATCTTAAACACGTGTACGCTGATCACATCAATACAGACATGCCGTATGACTCTTTGAAAAAACTATGCACTCTAGCGTGGAATGACAAGCATGGATTTCTTGTCATAGACAAGGATCGCGACCTTTATAAGGGCAGATACCGCGTTGGGGTTGACACTTTCCTTGAGTCACTATGAGTACGCGGATCTATTACTACAACGACGTTAGAAGGTATGCAGATGCCGGTTGCGGTGGTATCAAGAGACTTACAAAGGTAAGCTCTAATCTTTGCACGTGGTATTACGCAGATAAGAAAAGGTTTTGCGGTAACTATTGCAGTAGACGTGGTGCACACGGTCATGCGTATAATAGACTTTGTTGGCGTCATAGAAGACCAGGTTGCTACAGCAGGAGCTTACCGCCAATAGTGCTGTTGATGATTTCATCTAGCCAGCGTATATACAACAGAGATAGGTGGATAGCGTTTATAGCCGAGTGTCAGGAGAAGAATGTACCTATTGAATTGGTAATTTACCATGAGGACATGCTAAACGGTACGGTGCGTGAACCCATGAACCTACTGTCTCGGTTTAGACCGTTCCCCGACCTCTTTGGCAAGCCGATATTGAAACTCAGTAACAGTCACGGTAGTTTGAACTTTACTCAGATATACTTAAGGATGTTGAAGTATGCTTGTGATATACCTTATGCCACTAAGTGTATAGTGTTGACTGAGCGCAGTATACCAGTTAGATCCCCCGTTACACTCTATAGACGTGCACTGCGGTCGCGGTGTTACTTAAACATAAGTTACAATGTAAGTTACGGCCCAATGCCTAGTAGTGTAATGGGAAGGCGGGGTAAACCGTTTGCTGCAGTGAACAACATATGTCAAGGACTGTACACAGCAGATTTCTTGAAAATTGCATTACCCACAGTACCACTGCAGTGCGAAAAATTCGGCATCTCTTTGGTAACGAAAACCGGTGAGTATAAAATAACGCAACCAAACCTGTTTAGAAGCTGGCATGAATTTACCGGCGCAAACTCGGATGAGTTTCTTCTTCTAAACTCATATCTGTTGCACAACACTAACGTTGATCGACCTATTCAACGTTTGAAGGAATATATGGACAGAACAGTGTCAAACGATCAGTATACGGTCGCTGAGATCCCTCAGTGGCGGCACGGTATTAAAAGAACATTTATTTTTAGAGATATGACGCTACGAGAACGCATACCTAGATTCAATCCTGAGACAGACAGATATTACTACGGCCTACCATTGACCTCTGGTGTTTCACTTAAAGAAGTGATTCGTTACATTAGAAAACACAAGAAGCGGGCATTGTTTTTTAGACAAGTAGAACTGCCATGAAGAGGGTAAGGTTTGACGATAGAGTGGAGGTAAGGCTAGTTTCGCGGTATGACGAGTGCAGATTATTCGATACTTCATCATTTTTTCGAACAGATGAGGAAATCCTATATAAATAAACAGATAGCAGGCTGTGGGTTCAGTGTCAATCATGACGCGAAACAAGAAGCAGCTTATGACGGAGATATCAAAATTAAAGAAAGCTATAAAACAAAAGTATAATCGGTTTAAGCGGGGTGAATTGGAGTCCGAGGAGATGTTTGAAAAGCAATACCAGCCGTTGATCAAGGAATTGCGTGACACCAAGGAGACACGCACTTTACACACCGATGTCAAGAAGGAAATCAAGAAAGAGGAAGATGATGCAGATGATGACGATGATGAAAACTCAGAGTTTTCTACCAAATGTATTTTCTTCGCCTAATCTTTCCCATTTAAAACCATCGGTCTCCACTAGACTTGATTCTGGAGCAGAAGAAGTGTTTGAGACAGACGACCAAGGTGATGGTGGAAACAGCGAAATTACAAAAATGCTTTCAACACCTACGGGTCTACAGACGGCGTCCCAATATATCGCCGACAGCTTTGCTCATCCGTTGACCAGAAAGTACATGCAAGAGCTTATGAAGGATTTTGGGTGGGCGTTCATCTAAAATTGACCATCTTTACGGTCCTCGTTACGAAAAAAATACTTTAATGGTTGGCAATAAAGAATTGCAGTTTGATGAGGACGGTAGTATTCGAATAGATGATGTGGCGTATAAGCCACAAGAGGGTCTGTACGAGTTGATTTTCAAGCGAATACCAGATGATGAAATCTACAATGACGAAGACAAAATCGCTTACAAAGATATACTGAAGAAAACTAGCGCTCATAAAAGAAACTATAACCCAAATGGAGTTATCAATCGCAACACGTCGCTCAAGTATAAGTATGTAATTTCAGACTTATTTCCAAAAGTAGTTAAGGGTTCTGGAGCTGACAGGAAAGCTCATAGTGTGACTAAATCACTATCAGATCCCGATACGGTTTACTGGAACGATCCAAATGAGTTGTGCGACCGTCTTAGGCTGTTGGTGGCATCCGCTGAAGCTGGAAACACGAACCACAAGAACGAGATTATAAATATCATTGAAGAATTGAAAGAATCAAAGACTATATCAGGTGATGGTAACGCGAGATTCAGATCATTGATGAGATGACCGTCAATAAGTTTGGTCAGAGGCCACAATCTCTGAAGAAGCAAGACATCCAGAGAGTTATGAATACTGTAAACAAAAAGCTAAAGAAAGATGTAAGAAGACTGCACTCTCAAATTGCAATCCTTCAGAATCAAGCGCTTATTCAGCAGGATCAAATAAACAGCTTACAAAATACAAATGAAGAAGCTATAAGACGTCTAGCAGTTCAACTATTTCACTGGATCAACAAGATACACACTACCGTACCTCCAGCTCGCTTCCACACCGCCTTAGATGCTGATGAAAACACATATATTGACTGGGATAAGATATTTATAAAGAGCAATGTACAGGAGGAGTCTTCATCACTTGTAAAATGAGTGTGGACAAGTTTGGACGACGCTTCAAGCGTACAAAGGCTAAACAAGGTCCGAAAGGCGAGGGATTCAATGTGACTGCCGAAGGTGACTATGACGTGCAGAGAAAACGTCTGAGAAATCTAGGGAACCCGGAAGATGAACTAGACGCTGTTAATCTACAGACGTTGATCAGTAAGTTAGGAGATCTGCAGACCGAAATGATTACTTTAACCGACAAGTTAAACAGCTTGAAAGATTCGCAAGAAAATTCTATGAAGCTTTTAGCGGTTCAATTGTTCCATTGGATCAATAGAGTACACAGTACCGTAGCTGTTGGTAGGTTTCAAGCACACTTTAACGTTGATGCACATACATATATCGACTGGGATAAGATATTTATAAAGAGTAAAGTTCGTGACTCGCCATCACTTGCACAATGAGTGTTGACAAGTTTGGACGGCGATCCAGGCAGTTTGGAAAAGGCGGGTTAAGGGGACCGAAAGGAGATGGATTCAAGCTGACGGCCGAAGGTGACTACGACATTAACGGGAAACGTCTAAGACATGTAAAAAGTCCAGAAGATGATCTCGACGCCGTAAATCTACAAACGCTGACCAGTAAATCGGTGATAATCGGGAAAGATGGAATTGACTGCCGGAAACAAAGATTGATCAATATAAGTAAAGCTACAAGACCATACGATGCTTTACCTCTCACTCAACTGGCCGAACACATACCGTCAAAAGATTTAAAGGATAAATCTTACAAGTTCCAGCGCTTTAGATTACATCAAATTGGGGAGCCTAAACAAAACGATGACGCGTTAACACTCGGTTACTTCAAAAATAACACTATCAAAAAAAGGCAGGATGGTTGGGAGCTTGGAAACAAAAGGCTAAAGCTAGTGGCCGATCCTGTCGAGCTTCGTGACGCTGTGACGCTCAACTATTTCAACGCAAACACAGTTACAAAGAAGCAAGACGGTTGGGAGTTTGCAAACAAAAAGTTAGGGTTAGTTGCAGACCCTACCGAAATGCAGGATGCTGTGACAATGAACTATCTCGTTCGTGTCTTAAGTGAAGTGTTTTACAGTTTCTATATACGTCTCGCTCCTCCTGGTGATAGTGTTAGATCGATCGCTAAAGACCAGTGGATTCGTTCAAACGTTGTTGATCCGTTTTTCTTAAACGCCAAAACGAAAATAATGAGATCGGAAGACTAATTATATAAACTGTGATTGCAAGCCATACACTGCAGTCTGGTTTTGGCCACGGCGCGGATAAAATGGCAAAGCGCAAAGGGTCGTCCGTCAGACGAAAGCGAACCATCGGAGGAGCAGGAGGTATTATCTCTAGTGTTATTAACAAGGCGATTGACCTTCTACCTTTTGAAGCACACATCCCCGGCTATTCTTTCTGCGGACCTGGCACATTTTTGAAAAAAAAGAATCGCTAGGGGTGAGAAGGGGGTGAATTTATTGGATGAAGCCTGCCGTATTCACGATATAGCTTACGATAAATACAGTGACTCGGAGCATCGCAATCAAGCAGACAAAGAGTTGGCAAAGCGGGCTTGGGATAGAGTAAAAGCGTCAGACGCGACTATAGGTGAAAGAGCAGCTGCTTTAGCGGTAACTGGTGCGATGAAAGCTAAAACGGCTTTCGGTGGTGGTGGTGGGAAGAGACGAAGGAAAGTTGTTAAGAAGAAGACCGGAAAGACGAAAGGTAGGGGCCTTTACCTAAAACCTTATCCAAAGAGGGGAGCTGGTGTTAGAAAGAAGAAGAGGAGTTGTTGTAAAAAAAAATCTCGATCCCGATAAGACCGTTGACAAATTTCGAGTTGATACACTACGCTAAACAACTAAGCATTCCCAATTTTAGAGGGGTGTTTATGCGTGACACGTTACCTCAAACAGGGCCCAGAAAATACGAGTCAGCTATAGTTAATCTGGACTCAAGTTACGGTGACGGTACTCATTGGGTTTGCTACAGAAAACGCCGGCATAATGTGAGCTATTTTGACAGTTTCGGAAATCTTCGCCCTCCTTGGGAACTCATATACTATTTCGGACCCACCGCTGACATACAGTATAATTATCAAAGTCGTCAGGGGTTTGATTCAGTTGTATGTGGACATCTGTGCTTAGAGTTTCTCAGCGGAAAGAATGTTTTGCCTGAGCGGGAAAAGGTTCAAGAATAACTTGTGACGTATTTCCTCCATACGACACCAGTGATGGCGATTACGTAATTGGATTGATAGATCTGAGCACGTTCAATTCTATTCCCAATATTGAAAAGAATGTAAACGATAAATTTTATTACGGAAACCATGATGAAGTGATAACGTTTGAGGAAGGTTCTTACGAAGTAGAAGATATTGCGAATTATATACAGGGGAGACTACCGGAGGGGATCACAGTCCGCTTGAATGCAAATAACAATACTCTTAAGACCGAGATTAAAAGCAACGTGCAGATTGATTTCAGCAAGAAAGGCACAATTGCATCGATATTGGGCTTCAGCAAAAAGGTGCTGCAAGCTAATAAAGTACACACTTCAGACCTGCCTGTGAATATTCTCAAGGTGAACAGCATAAGAGTTGAGTGCAACGTTGTTCGCGGCTCGTTTGATAACGGTGTAGAGAGTCACGTTATTCACGAGTTCTTTCCACAAGTAGAGCCGGGGTATAAAATAGTCGAGACACCTGGTACAGTGATTTATTTACCGCTCAACGTTCAGAAGGTGCACACCATAACTGTCGAGCTTAAAGATCAAGACAACAATCCTGTGAATCTCAGAGGTGAAACGTTATCTTTGAGGTTGCATATAAAGAAAGTGGGTGCTCATGGGTCTAGTATTTAAGGAGGGTGTGAACATAATTCAGGTCATTAGACCGTCGCGCCTGATAGTGGTAACTTCTGCTAACGCAAATTTCTTGCGCTCTCTTGGCTTTAAAGTTAACACCGGCGCAATTCGTGAAAATGCTCGATATAGAGAGTCCCGCTGAGTACAATGAAATCATTACCGGACTGGAATATCACACACATAATCCGTATGCTTCAACCACGTTTAATAATAACGATGAAATACGGATACCAATCAGTTATCAGGATTTAATAACAGCTCCTTTTGAAAGCACACTACACGTTGTGGGTACAGTAAGCGGTAAGAAAGCTGACGGTACAACAGATGCTAAAGTGTCCTCTGGTTAACAACGCGATTGCTTTTCTCTTTGATGATATCCGATACGAGATTGGCGGTGTGGAAATTGATCGCACAAAGAATGTAGGTATAGCCAGTTCGTTAAAAAATATATTATCAGCTCGTGCGGAAGACGAAAATAATCTGGAAAATGCATGCTGGTTCGGCCCCGGTGGAAAGAAAGAAATGAACAAATTCTCATTTTCTGTGCCTTTAAGGTTGTTGTTGGGATTCGCAGAGGATTACAAGCGAATAATTGTGAATGTAAAACAAGAGTTGATACTGCTGCGGTCGGCGACAGATGCCAACGCTATTATTAGCGATGACGCAGCGACCCACACGTTGAAGATCACCAATCTGTACTGGCGGGTGCCTCACATCTCTGTATCCGACTTGTTTCGTGCTAAAATCCTACGTCTAGTTGAAAAAGATACTCCAATACATATACCGTTTAGATCGTGGGAGTTGCACGAATACCCTGTACTGCCGCAAACTGAACGTCAATCATGGACTATAAAAACTTCTTCTCAATTGGAGAAACCACGATACGTGATTGTAGCTTTCCAGACAGAAAGGAAAAACAACTTAAAGAAAGACATGTCATGTTTTGACAGTTGTAAGTTATCGAACATCCGCCTGTATTTAAATACACAATATTTCCCTTATGACAACATTCACGGAGACACCGCTATATTCTATGAAATGTTTGTAAGATTTCAAAACTCCTATTATGGCGATTTAGGCGGTCGTCGGTGGCCTGACGTCAGTCTGGACACGTTTAAAAATAAAACACCTCTGTATGTGATTGATTGTTCACGCCAAAATGATTCGGTCAAGTCTGGACCTGTCGATGTGCGGCTAGAATTTGAGGCTACGGAAGCGTTCAAGGCCAACACCACAGCCTACTGTCTACTGCTTCATGACTCGTATTTCGTTTACACAATGCTCAAGGGCACGGTAAAGAAGATGATGTAACGTGAATAAAACACGATGCAAATGACAGAATCTTTCAGTTTCAAATTGGACGCCACGATGGAAGGTTCACGGAAGATAAATATTGTCCTTGATTTGGTCGGTGAAATCCGTAGATTAATCCGCAATCACCAGTTAACAACAATGAAACGGACGAGTGATGGCTACATGCATTATTGCGAATGTGCGTATACCGCACCGGATTGTCAAGATGTACCAGACACTTGTGTATGTGTAATGATTGACAGGCGGAAAGATGAAATATTCAGACTGTTAAATGAAATTTACGATAACACTGTGCAAAACGACGACGACGATGTCATAGAAGATGATAGTGACTATACGATATCCTCTATGGAAGAAGGGGAGGAGGAGGAGGAGGAGGAGGTATGTAATTGTATAAGCCAGTGACTAATACGTCAGGTACTTAATGGTTTGCTCAAGGTGTACAGAGTCATTCGTGATCATGGAGCGAAAGAGTGAAGACATACTGGCTACAGTCGCTGATGCTGTGTTCAAGGAGGAGGAGGAGGACCAGCTGGTGAGTCAACCAATGGAAATAGACAAGGTTAAATCAGTCCGTAAAAGCTCAAAACGAAATCTCCCGAATCTAGTTACCGGTGTGTTTCTAAAGTCTCTTTACTTTTTGAATCCTGATTGTTCCAAATACTTGATTGTAGGATTGTTTGTTGATCACGACAATGGTGTCGGTATCTTGATGAAAGGTAAAAGGGGAACGTTTGCGTTTTGGAAACCTGAAATGTTCAACATTCTATTAGGGTGCGCGAACCAAATCACCGGACTCTTGGAATCGACAGGCGTGCATAGATTCAGTAGTTCTAAAAGCGAAAGTGGAGAGAATATGGTGGTACGTAGAGTATTTGGTCAGCAGTACGTTGTACTGTACGACGGAAAGAATACATTAACTCTGTCCGTAGACGAGTGGACTCAGTTCACCAACTGTCTGCCCTGCGTAACACGTCAAATCAACGAGTTGTTTTTAACGGAGGATCTATTGAGATCTTACGTCGGTGATGTGTTAGCATTGCCTAACAACGGAAGTCCGGACGAGGGTTACGTTGATCCGCCTGAGGCTTTACCACGTCACCTTTGCGACAGACTTTTTGATGACGTCCAGTGCTACAAACGTTGGCCACATTCCAGCGGCGATGAATGTGGCAGTAGTTGAATTTCAAGCTTTTCAAGGTAACAAAAAACCGTTTATAATCAAAGAGTTTGCCATTGTGGCTAATTCATTTCAATGTCAAATTGTTTTCAAACCTCCGTTTCCTAGGGAGAGATTAAACAAGAAAATGCGTACAACAGCTCTGTGGTTAGAGAAGAACTATCACAAGATCTTGTGGGAAGAAGGCGATTTCCCTTACAGTGGAAGTGTCATTCGCAACCTGTGCAAGCCGTTTACCATAATTTATACACGTGGTCATGAGAAAGCGAATTTTTTAAGACGGTTTCACTCTAACGTTTTGTGAGCTGGACAACCTGGCATGTTATGACAGTAGTACATTATGCAGTTGTAAAGGAACGCATCGGTTTTCCTGCTCCCTACCGCAACACAGCGGCCGTGATGAAGATGTACGGTGTGCAATGCACGCTGCTAGATGTCGTTTTGAAATCCTGAATAAACAGACTCACCAGTCCGCTTAGTAGTCATTCTGTTCACGGTCACTGTTGAGATTACATCGTGTCAGCATGGCGAGTACAGCTGCTGCTGCTACCGCTGCTGTATGGGACCTCATTTCTCGAGAGCCCAAAGTGCCTGTCGGTGTGCTCACTGATGCGTTCATTTTGAAATTTAGTCGCTTTCTGAATTGGAAGCTTTTATCGGCAAATTATACTTTTTCGTTTGACATGTTGAGAATATTTCAGCATAAAGTAATTTGGACCACGATTTTGGAAAATGCTCGCCTTCCTGAATTCATTTTACGTGAAATGATGCCGAACTTTGACACTTACTGTTGGATAGTAATAAGTCGTCACCAGGTTCTATCGGAGCAGTTTATACACGATTTTGCTGAACAGCTGGACTGGGATTACATACTATTGTACCAAAACCTTAGTGGAAAGTTTCTTCAGGACCATTGTAATTATTATAGTGATGAAGCGTAATGTGTCCCGTAGAAAAAACTCCAGTTTTACGATAGGCCACATTGAAAGGCTTCACCGAGTAAAGTGGTCAACAACCGATTCTCTGCTTGTGTTTCACGAGTCACATTGAAAGGCCTCTCTGAGTAAAGTGACTTGTAGGAATCTTACTGAGAATCGGATCTCGCTCATCCTCTGTAAGTTACAACGAGTCACATTGAAAGGCTTCTCCAAGTAAAGTGGCTTGTATGAAACCGACTGAGAGATGCTTCAGCTTCACCTGGATGAGACAAGTCATATTGAAAGGCTTCACCAAGTAAAGTGACTTGTCGCGTCCGCCTAGTAGTATAATGTAGATTAGTACAAAAATGTCCTTCTCGGAAGGAGGAGGAGTTCGGCATTGAGTTGAGAACTACTCCTGGAAAAAATGGCTTTGCGAGAGCTAAGGAGTTTGGCATTAAGTTGAAAACTTCAAAGCTCACGTGGGGCAGAAAAAACACTTGCAAAATATAAAAGTTTTTGCGAGTACTTGACAGTGAGACGGAAAGGTTCGGCATTTAGTTGAGAACTTTAACGGACTCGCTAAACGGTCTCGCAAGGACACAAAAAAAAAGTTTACTTTTTCGGAGGTGGCAAATTTGTTATGGAGTGGCCATCACGACAGAGTGGGCGATGGTTGGGGCCCACTCGCAAAGAGAGGTGACACGGAGAGGTTCGGCATTGAGTTGAGAACTTGAACGTGTTCAGTGTTCTTTGTTAAGTGAGATTAGGCCTCCTGGGGAAACTCACTATAATAAAAAACGCGCCGAGACCCCTACGGCCTGGCTCAAAGCCTACCGTGGTGATGGAAACGTGGGTCAACTACGCTGCATTCCTGTCTATATTCAGCTTGGCAGTTTGCCACGACCACAGCCGCGACTACCTCCACTTTCATTCCAAGGTATATATACTACCTGTGGCGAGCTGATCGTCACAGTCACTCTTCGTCTACGTGTCGACGCTCTCATTACAGGTAAGTGACTACACTACACATTTAACTGTTTTCTTTAAGATATTCGACTGCGCTCTCTATTTGCGGTGTGTTGCTCACGCATAGTTATTCTCAATCCGCTAGCCAAGTTAACAGTTTTACGATGAACTCGTTGTTAAGATTATTCGCTATACAGATTGTCGGTTTTCCTTTACAGATTGAAAAATGGAACTTTCTACAAAGCTTTCGTCCCTGGAGAAGCATGGTGAACCCACACCAAAGATGGCGATAAAAGAGTTGACACGGAAAGCTGGCTACAGGATCCTGGAGGCAAAGAAGGTGGACACTAAATTTGACCGGAAGGCAGTGATGTTACTCGTAGAAGTGGACAGCACCAAAACAGCCGTCACATTTCTACCGGTGAGATTTGAAAAGACTTTAGATGACAGTGATCTACAAGAAATGACGTCGTCTAAAAGGTATAAAGTTAGATGTACGGGTGTTAACGGACTTTTGGTAGATGTTAAGATTTGGAAATGTATGTAATCAGAACGCTTTTAATAAATGTAGTACGGTCGTCAACACGTGTGTTATTTCTGCAACGCCCCCGCCTCCCGGCTATTTTTACATCGCGGTCGGCAATGTGTTTTTGTTCTTTCTGTCTACAGTGGCTCGCCATATACAAGCAGACGATGGACGTCAATACAGGTAAGTGAATCCCACCTAAAAAGGGAGGGAGGCATTATGTGGTACGCAGTGTAACAACCAGTATCTCTGGACCGACTTTGTGCACCATATGATGCCTTAACCTGGGGGTGTACGCACCCGGACAGTCCCAAACCCTGTCCGGGGTGGGATTTACGTAAGTGTCTACATGTGTGTGTTGTGTAGCTTCATTCGCTTTGTCACAATGTTACAGAGTAAGATGGTCTGGTACACACATGCGTAGTTGTAGTCATTGGAATGCACAGCTGTATCCGCTCTGTCACCATGTGCTGTAACGAGGTTATGCTCGCCTACACGAGAGAGCTCTTAAGGTATGCCAACCGAGTGGTCTAAGCGCTCGTCTTACGTTCCGCGGGACCAGGGTTCAAATCCTGGATGGCTTGGCATACTTTTTTTTTTGCGGCCTCACTTGCCGTTACCATTATGTTGTAAGCCGTCTCTACCAGATAGCAGCACCGAAGTCACACACGTACGCTAAGAACAATAGTGTTACAGTAGGCATACTTTTTTTTACGTCCTCACTTGCCGCTACCAGCATGTTGTAAGCCGTCTCTACCAGATAGCAGCACTGCAGTCGCAAAGCTAAGAAACTACAGCTGATCGCCGATAACGCCGGGCGCCCCGCGCCGCACGTACAGCCATATCGCGCCGCCACGCACAACTCGTCTCCGTGGTCCAGTGGTCAGCGCGACAGTCTCGCATTCGTAGGGGCCCGGGTTCGGATACCGGCCGCCGGAGACACAAATTTTTGTTCATCCGCCATGACACCGTCCGCCATCGCTCGTCCGCCATCGCTCTCGTAAGGTGGGGGGCTTGCTGCTCTCCCATTGGCTGGGGGGTCGTCGCAGGGGGTCTAGGAGGGGGCGGGGGGTGTTGGAGGGGGGAGGGGAGGGGGGCAGGGGGCGTGGCCTAGCCGCCATTGCTGCTTTCTCATTGGTCCAGAATAACTCCATAAGAGCCCATGTTAGCGCTAAAGTGGCGCCCGTTCTACTGATGTAGTTGAGTAACATAACTAACATTCCATCATTCAACAAGCATTTCCAGGTATTGTGATCGGTATTGTTGTCGCTGTTATCTTATCTTTCTCGAGAATCCCGATTACGGCAGGCCGCGCGGCATCACATGATTATTTAAGTTTTTGCACGGTACATAAAAACAAGTTTTGTGTGTTTTTATCAATAAAGAGTTTAGTTTTTTATTTGGTAATGTTTGTTTTTGTTGAATTTTTGTGTTTGTAGAAATGTAGGGGTACACGGAAGTACAACAAAGCGACGCACCAGCTGAACGGGCGGCGAGACTCTGCAATCACGTTATCTACTAAACCGCTCGACTTTGACCTCTGTCTGAGGATGGGGAGGGGTTTGCAATAAGACTATTTCTGGTTTTATATTAACTAAATATTGTTCTACGATAATCTAGTAATCAGTAGAAGCAAAATGTCAAATAACGATTCATGTCTGGGTGTGGTCGGTATAATCCCAAAGTACCCTGACAACATTAAGATGCAACATGGCCGTAAAATATTTTTTTCTTCACCAAGCTGATGATTTCCAAAGACGTTTTAAAATTTTGATATCATAGTAAGAAACATACAGGGAATAGAAAAATAGTATATTTATTCCATATAGAAGATTAAAATATCTCTTAAAATATATGAAATTCCGCCGGCGATAAATCAGACGGTTGGTCCTTAAAGAGTGAAATTATATCCTCTTTTTGCTATGAACTTTGCACTAAAGAAATCTATAAGATAAAAAACAATATTTCGTGGATGATATAAGCATACTAATAGATCTAATAAAATCCTCGTCGGTAATATTTAGAGGAAAAATATTACCAATAAGGACAGATATTACGATTTTATGTGGGGAAATATCACTGTAAATCTTTTTCCTCAAAGCCTTAGTGTTTTTTAAATTTATGTTATGAATTATAATGTTAAAATTCATTAAATAATCTATAGGTATTTTAAATAGCTAAAGAAACTTTTAAAAGAAGAATGTTCTTAACCTTGATGTTGTGTCTTGTGTTGAACCTACCACAAAACAAAAACTGTATTGAGTAATGTTGGGTGGTCCCGCTAAGCTGCGTGAGCTGTTTCACTCGCCGGGGAGCCTCCGCTGTTCGATGGCGTTTATATTGTTTTCCACTCGTTTTATTTTAGCTACAAGGAAACTCCTATTTCTTGAATATTTCATATCTAACTTGTATTTTCTTTGATTTGGTTTTTTTCCTCTTTGCGCTTACTTTCATTTTGTAACATATGGGCGTTTAGAGTTGGCAAATTCCTAACATAAACCATTTATTTTTGAAGTTGTAAAACGTAGAGGCTACTTCGTGCTTAAATTAAAAAAACATCTATTTTACTACAAGGTTATATTTGAGCAGGAATATACAATTTAAGTGTACTGTAAGAAAAACAAACAAATATTGTTAACTAATTTGTGCCTATACTGGTTCTAGTTTGACCTATTGACATTAGTTTACATCATGTTTTATGATACTTTCTCCTCAGGTATATTAAACTTAAGTTATATGATGGTCATAAAATTGAAAAGTAGATGCAATTGTAGTAATTTACTCTTTTTTGGAATAACTTCGTTGTGTAATTAAGCTTTTTCATGCAGGACGAGTCCCCCCAAAAAAAGTTAAAAAGATAAATAAGTTAAATTGTAAAATGATAGTTCTCAATGGTGTTTCGACTGTTTCACTTTAAAACCATTTGATGTAAACCCATTAAAAAAATTCTTTTAACAAAAGTCCTTGAAAGTATTCCTTATTATTATTATTTAATCTCCTTAGATACTAGGATTCTTAATAAATACTTAAAATACACACAATAAAATAAGTTCAGGCTAAATATCCACATAATTTATTGGCTTTCTTTATTCTTAGCAGAAATAGATAATTATTTACGATGTACCTATAGTTATTCGCTTGTAAATATTCACAACGATACACTACATACAACTAAGCACCTTTAAAACATTTTCTTCTTCAAATTACCATGTCATAAAATTATTGTTGAAATGATAATAAAAGGTTCAAAACGACTTTATAAGATACCTAAATAATAGCATCTTTGACGGAATTGGCCAGTTATTCGGTATTCTAATAACTAAAAAATTCCGTATGATGAAATCATATATATTTTATGACTGGCGTCAACGGTAGTAGTCATTCTTGTACTAGAAATAAAGATAAAAAACTTCGCGTAAGAACAGGAACATTTATTATAAGATTTTGACAAATTAAACTTAATCTTTGTGTATAATGGATTTCAAACAACCTGTTACTTAAAGAAAATAGAGAAAAATTTTACTTTTGTACCAAATAACGTCAATCTCAAAGCTTTAATAAGTTCTCTGGAAATTTGTTCATGAAGTCGTTAAAAAATAACATGAGCTAAATGGTTCTGACCCAGACTCCTTAAAATATCCAAACTACCGTAATACCGCTAGCGGGCTTTTGTGCGTGAAAGCCAATTGACTACTTGGCCCGTTCACTTTACATGCGCAGCGTTAAATTTAAAATGTTTATCATCGAGCATGCATTGGTCTACTCTAAAGCCAAGCCTTCACTATCAGGTCTAGTATACTCTATGGGAGTTACAAATGGATTTATCTTCATTAAAAAGATGGTCTGAGATAACAGTTATATTTAAAAAAATTATTTAAAAACTATTCATAAATTATCGAAAAACTTGATCTTTTACAGTCGATAAGATTAAGGCTGTATTAGATTAGTAGTTTTTGAGAAAGTTGTAGGAAGCGTATGATTGGATAAATGGTATAGACATTGGTAAATAAGTGTGTTTATATGAATTTGGGGAATATATAATTTATTTTGAATTATGTATATTTTATTATTGGGAGGTTTAAGTTAATCAGTACGTTTATAAAAAAAATCAGTGCATTTATTTACTTACTATGCATAAAATGTGTTTATGTAAAACTAAGCTACAGTATGTAATAAAACCTTCATTTACTGTTAAATTATTTATAATTTTATGAAATATCTGAAGAATACCTATTACAATATTTAAATCCTCAATATTAAAGCAAACAAGAGTCCAAAAATGTAATCTAGCTTTACTTTTTAAATTATTAAATTTATATATTAACGTTATAATGTTAATCAATATAAGTTAATGAATGATTGTGTTATAACTACAAGAGCTTAATTTAAGTAAATTCAAGATTATTATAAAAAAACTAGACGTAGTCTAATATGAAACTTTTAATTAACCAAAGTGTTAAAAGAACTTTTCTTTACCCCGGAGATACAAAAGCAATTAGCTGTGTCAAACAAGAGAGATAAGGCAAGATCAGTTTTGTTTTACTCGTATTGAAGATTTATCGTCCCTGGGGCCGTTTTTCACGTGACTCCTTCATCTTACTTCTATTGCGTTTAAGATAAAAATAAAAACCATTTACGATTTTACATTTATAATATAAAATCTAATTGATACTCTAATGCTAAGTATGTTAGGTCATATTGTATTAAAGTGAAACTGTCAGGTAAATCAATTATATATGATAAATGCCTATTTTTCTCAAACAGTCTAAAGAAATAATGTAAACGAATATATATATATATATATATATATATATATATATATATATATATGTATATATTGCGGATTTAAAAATCTTGTTTCTCTATATCCGCATATATACAGATTTAATCCAAATTCTCTCCACAAACTTTAGGATATTGTTACACGGGTCAAGAGGAGGTAAAACGTAAAAGACAGCTCATATCTTTTTGTTTACCGCCTGTATGTAAGTATGCATTTTTATACTTTTTATGTAAGACACTAGCGGACGATAAATACTTCATTCGATAAATGTCGTAGAGTAGTTTTTCTTTTATTATTTAATTAGTATTACAGATAAAAAATATTTTACATACAATCACACGAAAGACTGTTACGCTACACTTGCGGTGTACTCATACATTTATGCAATACCACTTTAATTCTTAAATAAAACCGAAATAATCGTGTTAGAAGCCATGTTGAATGTCTGCATTTAATGGTAAAAAAGTATCATGGGAAAAAAATACAGTGATCTATATTAAATAAGTAGATTTGGCATTCGCTAAGAAATTAAAATACTATCAGCAGTTGAAAAAAAGAGATATTTTTACGTAAATACCTCAATTATATGCATTCTATGCTCATTTCTATTTCATTACAGATTACAGAATTCGTTATATCATTTTTATAATAAAAACGTTAGTTCTTTTGTATAGGGGTGTTTACCTTTCAGGTATAAAAATAGGGACTTTTAAAGTATTTATATATTTAAAATACTGTCCCATTACTTTTCCTTCGTTTTTGTTACATTCAATTTTTATACTGTAGATTTCAACACTTGTGTAAAAATGCTTGATGTAAAAATTTGTTAAATTTTAAAGTTGCCTTTACTTTTAGTTTTTATTTGTTCAGAAACAAATAATATTGACATGCAGTATTGACTAAGGCTATTGTATGAGGTGTGTATATTGAATGTAAATACCCTATTTTAGATTGATTTTCTGGAAAATTACATTTTAGATTTAGTTTATGACAAAATATCTTGCATGAAAATAAATTTTTTACTTGTAATAGTTTTTACCGGTCCAGGTCAGCCCCAATATTTCTACCTTGTTACGAAATGTAACCCAAGCAGAATAGTTTTATTAATCCCTTCATTTCTAACAGACTACAGCTAAACCTGGAATGGGACGAAGGCTACATACCTAAGCCTTGGTTAAGTAGTTAGGTAAGTTTTATTACATGAACACTTAGTTATAGCATGGCTTCCATTATGAATTTTTGTACTTTGAATTGTATATAAAATAAAGGTCAGATTTTTCAAAAATATTTTTTTAAAATCAATTTAATTACTCGTTAGTGAGATGGCCCATTATACGCTGGTCAAAAAAATTCCCTGAAGGCTATAAAATAACATTCCTCCAGTGTTAAGTAGTTTAAGTATATACGCAGTAAGTTTATATCTCCAAATGGTATCCTAAAAATATAAAAGTAATTGTATCTCTACAAGTTTTAGCAATCTATTTTTCTTAATTTTTGTAGTAAAATGTTTCAAGAATTTATTGTAATTTTCTGAAATAATTTTCCCTAATGATGGTAAGTAATACATAGCATATCTTGAGAGTAGGTTACTCCAATTACAAGATAGATTGTGTGCAGTATATGGGGTTTTGACATGATTTATGTTTTTAACACATGAAGATAGCTGTTAAAAGGTGTAGGTTAATGTAGGTTATATTATAACTTACAATTTGGAAAAGGCACTAACATATGGTTTATCTATGTTTAATAAAAAGAGTTGTGCTATGTTTCTATGATTTAAAAATGCTACTTAAATATGTTAGGAAACTTTCAAAAGATTCTTTACGAAAATTAGGGATTACTTTTGGTCAATACACCAACGTATGTGGATTAAAAATTTTAAGAAGAAAAAATATTTTTCTCCTGTTTTAATTGGACATATTTGGTTTTAGTTTTATTGTTATTCTGGTCAAACAAACAATAATTTATTATTTTCATCATTAATAATACAAATAAATTTATCCACTTCTCATTTTCCAGCATGATTAAAATGCTCTTTATTTCGAGTGTCATGCCTTCTCAAATCCTTGATCTTAAATAGCAGCAAATACTTTAGAGACAAATACCAAGCACCGATACTTGCAAAAACCACCCCATCAACAATTTTTCACTGATTAAAATCACACATATATTGTATTGTATTTGCTCTATATGCTATCAATAAATCTTTTCGTTATATAATAGCATATTATATCTAAATCAATTAACAACCATATAGATACTAACATATTATTACTGGGATTGTGTGCACGTGTTTTGGTTTGGTATTGACAAAGAAGTCCACTATCAACATTCTTGATCCGTAAGGACGGATTTTTTAGCACATTTTAGGTCTAGTAGATAATATTAAAAGGATGGTTGTCTGCTTTGACAAGTTGCAAAATATAGTTAGCCTATAAGTGAAATAACGTCAGTATTCCTAACTTTGTGTCAATATTCCTCCAACCCTCAGGTTAACTGCAAAGTGTACTGTAGATTTACTTAAGTATGGAACGTTTCCAGAAAAAACACCATCACTGTAACATATCTGGTCTTAATAATCCACATTATGTCACAGAGGCCTGTTTAATGTCTGAAAATGTTTAACGTACATCGAACCGTCAGTTAACATCACCAACTTCAATGTCACTCGTAAAATGTATGATAAACTATCCTTCTTATAAACTCGCGATTGTTGAAAGTTCAATTAGTTTCGTATGCAACACAATAGGAGTCCAAATGCTACTAGTCAGACTGTTGAGTTGTTAGTCTATTCTTACTGGTCTTATCAGATCTGATAAAAATTAATGTAACGTGGTAGCCACAAAGTTGACTTTTTTCGTTAAACTTTTTTACAGAAATATTTTCATAGACACTGAATAATGGTTTTAAGTATTTTAATGCAAGATTGTATGCCTGTAATGTTACGACTCAATATTTAATAATTAAATAGTAGCCAAACATGTGCCTCCCTTTATCTCAGATACGTCATGTCGAATAACTATAAACATTAACATATGTAACTATTTGGAATTAAAGAGTTATTGACACAATACCATACTTAAATGTTATTTATAATTTTAAGACGTTTCATGCACGACTTTGAATAACCATTATATCACAATTAAATCAAATAATACCATTTCCATGATTAAAACACGTATTTATAAAATAAAACCAGTAAAACTTAAAATTGTATCTCTATTGCAGTACTAATGTAATAGTATATAAATATATAGAATAGTAACTATAACAATAATTAAAGTAAGGTATTTATTAACCCTCCGAGCGTCGGCGACTTGTTTTAAGTCGACGGCACCTTTCTCTAAACGTCGCCGTCTTATTTTAAGTCGACGGGCACTTGCCGATCAATATTAATTGCACCCGCGCTATTATTGGCGTAATATTGTTCTAAATTACATATAACGAAAGCCGCGTGAGTTGTTTTTTACATTTAGTGGTCTTTGTATACCTCTTGGTCTGTACAAGATGCTAGTGTACGTGGTTATACCAGCTGTTATTTCGGGCGGGACGCGGCTCGCGTGATTCTTCAGTGTGTTGTTGTTTTGCACACCGATGAGTGATTGAGCATTTTGCGAATAGTATTTTGTGTTGTGAATAGTTTTCTCTTTATTTGTGTGAGTTTAGTGTACTAACTGTAAACAATGGGTGACCCGTGCAGATCAAGTGACATTAGAGAAATCTTATCATTGACCGATGTAAGTGAATTTGATAATTCTGAAGTTGAGGCTAGTCCCTACTACATCCATAGACGATGATCAAATATCCCTAGGAGATGTATCGGAAGGTAATTCAGATATAGATAATGACCTATGTGACTATTCATCTGGCTCAGATGACGATTATGAGCCAAATGCATCAGATTTGGATTCTAGTAATGAGGAAAGCGAAAGGCCTAGGTCCGGCTCTAGCCCAGCTGGGAAACGAATCCGGACAATGATTATCGTCCTGAGATCCCAGTTCATCCTGCACCTCCTGGGCCAGTGTGGGTTCGAGTATACCCAGGTTCTGAAAACCCAGTCGATCTGCCATCAAAATTTCGTGTGAGGAATCCGGGGATCAAAAACTGTCCTCCAAGAAATAGTTCACCTTTGGCCATACTTCTCTTTATTTTTTACCCAAGCAATCTGAGTTTTTTGCTATGTAATGAAAAACTAATTTGTATGCTTCAAAAAAAATTGGGATGAAAAAAAGAAACTGGATGGTAAATTGAACACCAACATCTAGATGCAAGCGTATGGGTTGGATGTTTCAATAGCTGAGATGAAGCGGTTCATTGCCATAGCTTATTAATATCGGGAATGATCCGTGAAACCATAAATGTAAAAGATTATTGGGCAACCCTGTAGCAACCAATACATTCCCTGGTTTTGGACAGACAATGTCTTACAATCGTAGTTTTGTCTCTCATTTCGTCATTTCTCCATCTGACTTCGGCAAAACACTCTAAAAAAGGGAGAACCAAGGTACGACCCCTGGGTCAAGGTTCGAGAGTTCATGGACTCAATTAATCATTGCCTTCAAAACATATTTTGTTCCCTATCAAAAAACCTATCGATAGATGAAAAGTATGATAGGTATGAAAAATCGATCGGTATTAATGTACAGTACATGCCAAATAAAAATGGACACGCCAGAATTTGGCGATTAAAAAAATTTGGAATTATATGTGACAGTGAGAGCCTGGCATATATCTTGCACACGGCATTATATAAGTGGTAAAGACTTTCTCCAAGACGGCAATGATCCATTTACTCAGAAAGTAATTAATGGAAATTAATGACAACAAACAAGGCTTCTAATCAAATTTTTTACCACCTCTTCACAGACATTTATATTTATACAAAGCTGTCCACTCGCTGAAACCTTGTTTTGAGAAGGGACACTTACCTTACTAGGAACTGGTGAATATAAAGAGGACCAAAGATTTGTCAAAGAGGTGTCCTTGTCACACTAAAATTAGGTGAACAACACGAGTGTTTATTTTAGAAGAGGGCCTGTGTTAGCAGTAGGGTACTAATACAAAAAAATAACCTAAAAAACCTACAAACAATAATAATTTTCTAAAATATTTTTTCCCTTTCATAGGCTGTTGCAAAAAAAAAAAATTTTGTTTTTCTTAAAATTTTTTAATTTTTATATAATCATACTTCTGTAAGTCTTTACGAGTAAAAATGATGTATAATTACTCTATATTTTAAACCATATCTTAAGATTTTTATTATGAATTATGCAAAAAAAGACTGGCAAAAACCTATGAAAAAAGGTGGGACGGTTTTAGGGAAATATGATGGACGCTCGGAGGGTTGTTAACGGAGAAAAACAAATTTCATTTTAACAGGACTCGCTATAATACGACATTAATTTTCAACAAACACAATGCGGTAACCCGAGGGCGAAATTAAAATGTCAATTTGTGGGCATGTAAAATCTAGCACTGGAAAACAATTTGTGGTTTGGTGGGCGGCCCTCATTCCCATCAGAGTGTTTTTTATAAACACCGTGGAACGAATAGGCTCCGGGGTCGTCCTACAAACTCATTGTTTCGACCTGGCTCCTGGAGCTATCTTATCGAAAATACAGATTTGTCTCTTACTGAAAAATTTCCTATTGCTCGGAAAATCATTTTGAGGAAAACGTTTCATTTTTGTCCTTTCTGTAAATTCTTTAAGAAGGTTACATTGACAGCTGAATACTTTTAGGTTTGCTTCCTACTTAGAAATAAAACTAACATTGCCAAAAACTAATGTTTCATCGAAGTTTCTTTAAATTAGGCGTTTTTAGTGACAAACCTGACGGAAACATGATTTGTTTATATTATACAGGATCGTGCTTATTATTTCATCATCATTTAAGCGGCTGGAAACCTAACAGCGGTATTAACCAATAACTAATGGTCATTTACCATTATAAATATCATTTAAGTAAAACAAAATCAAAACACGCTCTAAGTTATAATTAGAAGTCTCTAATACTATATAATCCGGATTTAAATGGTTTACTCGGGTACATTCCCTTTTTTTTTTTTTTTCCCAATTTTTATTTCTTAGTGAGTCACTAATGAAAACTACTTTTAAAATGTTAGAGCTATAAACGTCATGGTCTTATTGTACACAGTGGTGCAAGGGGGTTAGGTTTATAATGGTTTCGTCATTGAATTTTGTTTTTCAGAAGAAAAGTGAAACTCTAGGATTTCTAGGAGTCAAGTTTCTATTTACAGTCGGTTAGATGTCAGGGTCTGCACTAAGAAAACGGGTACTGAATTTTATTTGCTTAGATAAATGCAAATATTTCATAAGTGGGCTTTATACATAATTAAAGAACGCTTATGACTACAGGACTTACTTACCTAAACACACATATAAAACACTGTTCGTGGAGAAATACCTGGGACATGGTCAAAATCAATTACCTGGAAACATCTTATACAGACTAACCCTTTCGTTTTATCTTTTCCGCGGAAGATGTGAAACAGATCAAACTATGCTAAAAACTCTATGCCTTTATCTATTTTACACTAAAAGATTTACTACCTTGAATCTGTTTCTTAAGATTATTTGCCAGTTTATTTGTATTAAAAAATCCAACAAAGGTATAGTGTAAAATGTGATTTGTATGATATATATATTTATATATATTATTACTTGTTGTTTGTAAGATAATGACATGTTTTTATGCGTTGCGGCTATAAAAATGGAGAGCCGTTGTTTAACGAATCACAAACTGTGCTTACCTTTATTTGCAATTAATGTTTGAAATATTGATCTTCGTATTTGTGGTTTGTCACTTAACAGGTGCCATGGTTATTTTTTAATTAGGATAGAGGTTGTTAAATAACTTGCCATCACGGAAATAAAATGTATATATCAAAATAAATCGTATATGTTTAATTAATAAATAACATTAGCTTATTAGTAACGGACTGTTTGTAAAGAATAATACTTACAATACACGTAAATGCGAATTTTAATATAAATCAAATACTTCACACTATTCTAAAATAAACTATTTCCCTCAGTTTCCAGATTATTAAAACACTATTTAAGAGTGGGGTAGATAAACTAAAGTTAGTGATAATTCTCAATTTCGGTTTTTACATTATTGTTTTTTACAATGTAAAAATACATTTAAATCATTTGATATATTGAGTAAATGTACTAAACTGAAGAAATCTTTACGTTAACTTTTAGGAGTATTAGTATATATATTTAGAAGTTCTTTTTAACATAGATTCACTTCCATGAAACCCGTGCATGATCCGTTCACTGGTTAAAATTCCAAGCAGTATTTATGATTGGATCGATTAGGTAAGTTTTTTAAATCACATTATAAAATTTCCTAAAAATGAAGGATGGCCAGAATTACGTCTCCGTTAACTCCCTTAGTACCAATAATAAATCTTAGATGAGGTGAACATTTTACTCAATCTTAAATTATTATGAACGCCTCTTTTAATAACTCGATCAACTATTACTATAGGGACCAATTGCTTAATACTTTTTAGTTTGAATTTGGTTTTCACCATAGTGCAACGAATATTTATTGAAGTTCTAGAAATATGATGAGCAAGTTTTTTTTCCGTTTGGTATATATTGTTATGACATGAAAAGAAATTACCTCTTTGATTTGTCGGAAAACATATAAAATTACCTTGAGCACTGGATTTTTTAGTTAATTGATTACTGTTCAAGTACCCTTTCATTCAGTATAATGGAAATAAATTGAAAATAAAATAAACTAATTACAGTTTTGGGACCATATTCCGGACAGAATTTGTTAATAAAGAGTCCTCCCATACATTTTATTAGGAATCGTAGTGAGAATGTCCATGTTTATTACAATCGCTTGAGTAGTTTAGGAGGGGAAAAAAACAAAACAGAGGGCCTCTTTCAAAAATGTTATGATTGTTATTGTGATT
>NW_025781181.1:0-43505 GCF_021130785.1 Homalodisca vitripennis | reverse complement strand
TTTCAAGTGCTTGTCAATACACGTTTCCAAATTTGTTTTTCACAACTTTTATTAGGATCCAATAATAGTAATTTACTGTCCCAACTAAAGACTCACATGATTGGTCATATATCAATGTGTTTTGTTAGGAATAAAACTTTTTTTCACCAAAAACTAATACTATACTTATTTAAAATGTTATATATACCAATTATTAAAAATTGTTTATATAACATATTTACTCTCTGAAAGCTCATTTTTTCTCCAACCATCTTGATATATAAAATTAAATATTTAGATCTTTTAATGAAAACATCAAAGAGATATACTGTAAATGCATATTTTACATTTTTATTTCATCATTATTAAGTATTTGATAGTTGTTTGTTTTTGACAAACTTAGGACTGTGAGGGCAAAATGCTATTTGATAGTTGTGATATTATTTTAGTAAGTTAATTTGTTAAATAACATAAATATTTCTCATACCATTTGGATCGGTATTTTTACTTTTTGAGTAGGTGTTCAGTGCAACAGGCCTTTATTGTGTTTAAGTGATTTATGATAAAACTCATAAAAAACCCATGTGCTAATTTAAATGCATAATCATCATCTAAGACAGACAAGAGAAATTACAGCTGAGGAGAAGGTTTTATTCATGATGAATTAAAATATTGTTGCATTAATTGTCCCGTTTGTATCAATTTCATATAATGCGACTCATCCAGATTTAAAAAGCCTGTAATTAAACAGAGAGCTATTTAGTATTCAACAGCCTAATTTTTATTTGTTAAATTTTTGTAGTGTATATCATGTTTTCATGTATTCATGTTTAGCCTCGATTTTTTATTTTCGTTTTGTTATTTTTATTTTCCAGTGTTATTTTTATGCAAATTTGTAAATCATCAATGATTGTTTTGGATTTTAAGTTTGTTTCAAACTTCATGTACGCCTGTGTGGCGGGTAAACTTTAACCCTAGAACTGTTAATCGACAAAATTTTGTCGGTCAATGCCGCTTCTGTGGTGTTAACCGTCAAAATTTTGTCGGTCAAACCTTCCCTCGTATAATTACTTTTTACAATATACTCCGGTAACGTATCGATATAATTCATGCACCATTGGATTCGGGAAGAAAAATGCTAGGGAACAGATGAATTTTATTCCTCTTTGTATTATGGTTCATTGACGTAGCAAGCTTGTCATTTTGAACGTAAAAGAAAACGACGCAGTTTGTTGTGACTGCCATATTGCCGCTGCCGTTCTGTATCAACTTTCGTGCCGAGCTGTGAATATTTGTAAGTTTTAATAGTTTTTTACGCGTGTTTTTTTAGTGTCGTATTTAATGTTGTAGTGTGTTGTTTGATGTCGTAGTAGTGTAAACATATATATTTTAGAATAAATCAATTTCTATTTACTGAAATATGTTTGAGAAATTACTGGCTTTGTGTAGGCTATGGCAAAATGACTTGGCTAAAATTCATTTCACATAGTTTGTTATTGTTTTCACTTACTAAACTGTTATTTAACTTATAGCACTCTTTTAGCTCTGAAGTAACTATTTATTTTTGGTAAATAGATAGTTTTCACAATAAAATATATATTTCCTGTAATTTCTTTGGTTATTATATAATAACTGTTTGGGTTATTCTATAATTTTTCCATATATTTTAGTTATATTTATAGTTTTCTAAACTACATAATATTTCCTATGAACTTATGAACCATAAATTTATAAATTTTGATATATAGTACAAGCTTTAGAAAACGATTTTATATTTTGCTAAATGAAAATTTTTTGCAAAATTTTTGAATAATGGCAAAATGCAACTTTTTTTTACTTTTCAAAAAACAATTTATGGTAATTATTTCATTAGTACTGTATATTCTATTTTATTCTAAGTAAGAAAATATGCAATATAACATGTATTTATAGATAAATGTATTAGCAAAACTTGTTTTACCAAAGGTCTTACGTGTACACCTGATTTTCTGAATTTATGCGCATCGCTGCTTTTTGTTCTATAGCTTTTATGATGCTTTCATAAATGTGTATAATGTTTATGTTTTTCTGAAACTAAATAAAAATTTGACACAGAATGGCTATCTCACTTTTAAATATATCTCACTATAACTTCATTTGCTAGGTATGGTCCCCCCAAATTTAAGAAATATTTTTTCGTATAAATATTTTAATTTAGGAAACTTAAAATTTACAAATTAGGTTAACTAATACAGAAAATATTTACCTTCAAAGTTTGTATTGCAGGGATATGTGATCAAACACATGTCTAATTCTGGCCAAGACTGCATGGTAGTCTATTTCAGCTATAATGCAGATAAATCATGTGCTTTTCAAAGTTGGTTAACCTCTACTATTCATACTACTCTACCACATTAATTGAATTAAAGTTGTTTGTAGTAGAACCACAGCATCAATATATTACTGTTGTATAAATCACAACTTACGTATGATTTTTTTTATTTTGATAGTTTATATAACTTTTTCCTTGCGTTGATAATAAACACATTCAAATAAACACAACCACTGACGACGAAGCACTATAACCTAGAGGAAACAGTTCAGTAATGGTGGAAGACAGACGACAGACGGTAAACAATATTGCTAGATTATATTCTGCTATGCGGAGTGGTGCACATGGAAGACATTTCAGGAGCAAATGGAGGAACTAAATGACGTCAATTGTCTTTTAAGACTCATCCCTCCATTATTTTCTAGAAAATTATAATATCGGTACTTTACCTCGTGAAGTTTAAAAATTCGAGTTGGTAAATTTCTCACCACATGTGTTGGTACGAAAGTCCCATCATCAAGTGTATAAAAACGCAGAAGTCAGATAAGTTTTATAGGAGTGTCGATGGACGGACGGTCTTTATGGCGCATTACGGATCGGTCGGACTCGTGCCCCCACCACCGAAAAATCTGTTCATTCCGTTTTCACTACTGCAGGCCAAACGTTACGCACACACTCGTTCCGCAAAGGTTAAGGTGTTTTGTTTGTTTAGAGTGAACCATGGCTGACTCCAAGTTATTTATGAGCCCTGATTTTTTTAACAACATTCATTGAAGAGTATCGAAATTTGCCGTTTTGGTGTTTGTGGAAGGTACGAAGTGCGGAGTATTCCAACAAGTTTTTAAACGGGATACTGCCTGGGGCTCGAACATTCTTCTCCAAATTACGAAAGAAAAAATTCCGAATGCAGACACTAACTTTGTAAAAAGGAAAGTTGATAACCTTAGGGCAGCATTCAGGAAGGAAATGAGGAAGGTTCGTGACAGCACGAGAAGCGGAGCTTCCGCAGATGATACGTACACCCCAACTCTGTGGTATTTCGAGCTCATGAAGTTCACCGCAGAGCAGGAGCAGCCTCGAAAGACCAAGAGCAATTTGGGACGAGGACGAAGAAAATATTATTGAAGAGGAAGGCAGTATTGTTGAGGATAAGTCTGTAATAACTGTTTAAAATATTGTGTGACAAGTTTATTAATACAGATATTAATACATATTAATGTTATTAACGACTTATCATAAAACAAATAACTAATTTCAACAGTTTAGTGCATGTGTATATCTTTAAAAGTTTAATTTTTTTGTCACCATTCTGTCTTGAAAAGGGAACCTTTCCTGGCCCATTGAAATATTTCACATATTCATCTCGACTTTCACAAGCTTCCTTTGCAGCTGTTGTTGTGTAGGATCTGCGAAGACGTGTGAAAACACCTTTCAGGTTGATCATTTCTCCAGTCACCTGCAATGACACTGGCGCTTTCTATATCTTCCTTGTCTAGCATTGAACTAGGCGTATACTCCGCTCTGTTGTTTGCCCGGAGAAAATTATGTAGAACCACGCAAGCTAGCACAATATCATCTACTTTTGAAGGGTGAAGATTGATAGTTGTATGAAGAATGCGAAATCTAGAAGCTAACACACCAAACGCGTTTTCCACACACCTTCTCGCTCGTGATAGCCTGTAGTTAAAAATTTTTCTTTCATATGTTAATTTTTCTCGAGGGAAAAGGTTTTAGTAGATTTTTTCGAAGTGAAAAAGCTTCATCAGCAATAAAAACAAAATTCATATTATACACTGTATTTTCTTCCTTAGGAAGGTCTAATTCACCATATTTCAATTTATTATAAAATGTAGTCTCTTCTATTACCCCTCCATCTGAAACTCGTCCGTTGCAGCCGACATCTACCATAATAAAATTGATATTGGCATCTACAACCGCTAGTAATACTACACTGTGGTATCCTTTATAGTTGAAGTAGTACGAACCTTCTTCAGCTGGTTTTTACAATGCTCACGTGTTTTCCATCAATAGCACCCCCACAATTGGAAAGTGCCACAAAGATTCAAATTCTTTAGCGATTTTTTGCCATTCCTCGCCACGAAGATGGAAACTGAAACCCAAACGCAATGTATTATTTAGATTAGGTTATGTGAATGCTCTTAGTACATAGAGTTTGCTTTACCATAATTCCAGTAGCGCCGATCTATTAATATTTCGTTTTCTTTTATAGGAGGAATTAAACGAAGGAGATGTGAACAATGGTGATAACGAACAAACTTTGAATAGGGGTTCTCCGTCTACAGCTGCAAAAAGAAGAAAAACTTCGCCAAAAAAAGAAGATAAACAAAAAATGATAGAGCTGAAGGAGGAACGTGCGCCAGCGTAAGGCTATTCTAGAAAAGGCTTCCGCTGTACCTTAATCAAACCCGAGGACGACTACAACGGACCTAGGTAAAACGTATGCAGCGAAATTGCGCCGCATGCCTGCTTCCCCAAAGAGACATTGCGGACAAGTTGATAACTGATGTTCTTTTCAAAGGGAAGGGCTGCAGAACAATTTAAACAAATTCCACAGTTATTATGGATTATGGATATTCAACCTACTAGTTCCTGGCGTGTGAGAGATTACACCTTCTCCTTATGGTACCTCAAATAATTCAACTTAATCCACATCTTCGACTCCTGAACAAGCGAAACTATCCAATGCAATCTCAAGAAGATTATGCTTTCTTCTGATAACTTTTCTTTGTTTGTTTAATTTTGTTTTCAGTTTAACCGTAATTGTAGTTCAATCATAGTTGTCTATCAAAAGCTAGAATAAACATGAAATAAAACTAGAATATAATTTGATAATAATGTGCAGTATTCTTACCTTCAAGTATTCTCCTTTCAAAGTGTTGTAGATAGCCTTACAGGTCTCAGGTATTATTCTATACCTAATGCTTGTGTGGTGATATGATTGTAGTAAACTTTAAGTCTTCAAACGACCGTCCGGTAGCCAGAAAACGGAGAGTAGCAGTGAGGCGTTCCTCTGGTGATATAGCGTTTCGCAGTATAGTGTCTTTTTTTGTTTATAAGCGGTTTTAACCTTGTCCAACAACATGTTAAAACTTTCAGCTGACATCCTTAAATAGTTCTGATAGTCTTTGGCGACTATCATTCCTAATGAAATTCAATAAATTCCATGTGACTAAATCTCTTTCTATTTAGTAACCAATTCTTTGACCACATTAACCTTTTCTTCCGTTTCTTCTTAAATACACCTAGCTCATCTAAACACTATGACCGCAGCTGCAACCTTCTTCGAAACAACTCATGTTTGCAACTGGGCGAGCAAGATACGTAGGTGTATGGTGAATAATCAGCGGATCCGGCTCGCGAGCTAGGCTCGGGCGAGCCAGGCTCGCGAGCCAGACTCGCAGGTGTATGGGGCCCTATACACTGGCGAACTGATACTCGAGCCGAGCCGAGCCGAGCCGCACGGCAAGCAGTGGCGGATCCGGCTCGGCTCGCCTGAATTTTGACTCGGCTCGGCTCTATATTGTCCATACACTGACGGATTTGGTCCGATTTCTAGGCCTCGGCGAGCCAGGCTCGCGAGCCAGACTCGCAGGTGTATGGGGCCCCTTAAGACGTTGGGCTTTGAGTCTGAGTTAGAGATAACTCAGGTTCGAATCCTGTCTGTGACTCTTGCTCTTTTTTTATCAGTACCATCGACGTTGTACTGTATCGACTCTCCCCCCCTTATTCTGTTTTATATACAGATCCTCGCAGCAGGCCACGTGGTCCATGAAGACGGGCAGAATAAGGCATAAAAGGGATCGGCTTCTCTTTAAAAAAAGTTAAAAACAGATAGCAAAACATACAAGTCAATAAATGAAACATATATATGAATCAAGACACTGTTCTATGTATGTCCCGCACGACAACTCGTGGTTCGTGTCCGTGATTGTGTGTGTGCGGGTTAGCCTACTATATATGAGTGTGTTCGTAAAATATTTTTCGTATAATTTGCAAGAACAACTAAGAAAACTTTTCGCGTATGCACCACTGAGATTAGAAGTGCAAGAGGCATACGGTTGTCTGAAATAAATATGAAAGTTGGATGTCTTACGGAAAGTATGCTCCCACAGTGGTAAGAAAAATTAATTATTAAGAGTTTACCACTGGGTTTGCTAGACTTGTCGACTGAGTTGACGAAAAGCAGAGAAAGTTTTCCTTAAAATAAAGGTAAGCAATTTTCCAAAATTTTTAGAAAAGCAAATAAGTGAAGTGAATTCACTCTCAATAACTAAGACAAAAAGTAAGAAGTACGAGTAGGTTAAATACATTTTAAAAACAAATATTCTATATGCTGATGTTAGGTCTATAATTCTTAACACAGACCTCGAATAGAATAGTGCTTACTTGGACTTTTACAGTGTGTGCACTGATATAAGTGAACTTAAAATTTTAACTGAAGCAAAGAGTGGGAACCAAGATAAAAATATAACAGGCAATGACAATAAAACTATAAAATATTAACAGTTATGAGGCCGAGTGCACGCTCTTTCCGATTGAATGAAGTGGGGCGGTCTGACGGGTCTTGTGGCGTCATAGTATCAGGATTCCGCACCGTATTATAGTCTTGCTACTGCTCATGCTCGACCGTCATTCGCCCTCGACTTTACTCATGTATTTTTACAGATAACTCAGTTTATAAGATACTGCTTAGGAAAATAAGTCATCCAGTATTTAACTTAAAATCCAGCATAAGTGTTACTTAAATATGTTAAGTCAAAATAGTGTTTACTAGCAAGAGAAAGTGTTACGCGGTTCCCTTGTTCATACAATGTTGTAATTGAAATGATGCCTAACATCAATGGAAACGAAAGGATTTTACATTGCCTGGAATTTTTTATTACCCTTATTTATTGAAGAAAATGATGGTAGAAGGGCGATACCAGATTAACAAATTTAGAAGTAACAAAAATAAGAGTAAGATTAAGAAACTTAAACAATTGTGCTTAGAACAAATGTCGCACTCTTATTTAGGTTATATTTTATACTAAGGGGTTCAGAACTGAGGATGGATGTCGCGCTGCCTCTGAATCTTCAGTCCAATACCACTGCGTTATATTCTTTTTACATTACATATATGTTCTAGTTATAGTGTCGAATTAATAATACATAAAAACAGTACAATTTCCCAATAATACTCCATATGATAACATAGTTTTATGTCTTGGACTCTCAAAGCTGCTGTTACAGCAATATCCAATTATAGCAGAGGTAAAAGTAAAAAGCAATTAATTATAAGCAAAGTTTATGAGTTGAAAATCTTAAGTAAAAATATAGTGTTCGTTTTAATTCCAGGACATGTTTCACTGGAATTTAATTAAAAAGTGGATAATTTGCTTATCCTAGGAGATATAAATATTAATCCATCAGACGATAATAAATTAATTGAACGAGGACAAATTATTATTATTTTCCTTTGGATTACAATCTTTAATTAATGTTCCTATTCATAAGACTGAGGCATCTCAAACATGTATTGACCACATTCTTGCTAAAATTACAAATACGTATTGTGTTATTTTAAAAGCTTCGATTATCGATTGTGACATCATCGATCATTGACTTACAGCTTTGTCAGTTCAAGATTGTGGGCGGGTCATCTCACAAGGTCAAGTTGATGCTAATCATAAGGCCTTACCGTATTAACTTTACCAGGCTTAACGAGATTCTAGATATAACAGATTGGGATGAAGTTTTCTACGGACTGATGCTTCGAGTGATTTTGATATATTTCTTAAACTGTTTAAGTAATATAATTACTAACTGTAAAATAGTATTACCAGCTAGAAAAAAAAAAAGAATTGTTAAGCTGAAGCCTTTGGATAAGCGATTCTATCACTGTAAGCGCATACAATTAGAGATAGTCCATTAGAGAAGTAAAAAAAACCAAACAATATTATTTTCAGATCGTTTTTAGTTATTATAGAGACAAACTAAACTATGACACTCGAGAAGTTAAAAGAATGATAATTATATACTAAAGTATTTTAGGAACACCAAAACAATCCTAAAAAACATGGGAATATTTTTAAAGGAAATAACACAGAACAGAAAATAAATAAGACTGATACTGGTAGTCTAGAAATAGATAGAATAGTTGTTTATGAACCCTTACAGATTGCTAAAAAACATTTAATAAATATTTTCTGAATCATCAGTTCCAAGCCAAGCAACATCTTTAAATTGTAATAATTGCCTTGTTGAGCTATTCCACGTGTGTAATTCCATGTTTCTTCAACCAGCATTAGAAAATGAGCCATCTTGGCTTGGGCTGTTTGGGCCATTGAAAAATGGCATGTTCCCTTGGTAAAAGTGGAAATTAGTTCTAAAATAGTAAAGTTTATTTATCCTAAAATCAATAACGTTCTTTGGCATTTAATCAATTTTAGCTTTCAGAATGTTTTTTCCGGGTAGTTATGAAATCCAGCTTTTGTAATTCCGCGGTAATTTGAAATACCAAAAGACGCTGTGTAATAATTATAAACCAATTTCACTCTTGTCGTCATTTTCAAAAAACTTTAGAAAGTCATTTTGACACTAACTATTAATTTTTTTAAACAACATTTTATTTTTTTAGTAATTTGGTAACTGAGAGGGTTTGAACACACACAGACAAATTTACTTCATTTTATGGAAAAGGCATCATCTGGTATAAATAACGGATGTTCTGTAAAGTGGGCTTTTATTTAATATTGCTAATGCTTTTGACACATTTAACCAAGGAATTCAATTGAAATAAATTATGTAAAATGTGGTATCAGGAATGTCATTCTTAACTGGTTCAGTACTTACAGTATTTTGATTGGGGAAAAGTCAGTGCGCAAAGGTTAATGGTGTAGTAGTAGGGGAATGTGGAGATACAGTAAATGGATTCTCACAAAAGGCTCAGTTCTGGGGAGCGGTGCTTTTCTTGATATTTTTTTGTATTAATGATCTTTGCAACGGAAAATTTTACGGGCATGTAACTAGTTTTTCTGATGATATGGCATTTTGGCTATATTGCTAAGGAAGTAGATGGCACAGCGTTGCAGGTTAATTCTGATTTGGAGACGCTCAAAATGTGGTTTGCTAAAATGATATGGTATTGAACTCAAGCAAAACAAAATGTATAAAATTTAATCTTAGGGGCAAATTAAGTTTGCAAAAATTATTTACTTATAAATGTTTTAATTTGCATTGATAATAACAGGCCTTGCTTCGAAAAGTGCAATTAAAACTGTATATTCAATGATGTATTTAGGTACTGTACAATGCTAGTTAACGGTTTAACCTGAAGAATACATGTATCTGAACTAAAACTAAAAAGTTTTGGCGTTCTTACACTGTTTTTTATATTTCTTTTAAGGAAAATGTGCAACAATGAAATAATGTGGATACTGTATCTATTATTTCTGCCACAGCAGGCTTGATTTATGGAATTACTTGTTGTGGGTGGGACATACATAACACAAACATGAATCTTTTTATCTCATTTTTGCCTTCCTCGATGTTCACCTCTAAGATATATGACGTATACAAAATTTTAAAAACATTTTATGTACGAGGTAATTCATACGTAGCAGACAGGACTTTACAGTTGTGATTTTTGTTCCGAAAACCGGTAAACATTTATTTCAATAAAAACAATAACTTTTCTAGGACCACGAGTGTTTAAACCGTATTCCATTGGTTATTTAAAAAGGTAATTACACAACAGTTCATTTCGCTAAAGCTTTAAAAAGATGGCTGTTTGCGGTCGATAATATTGAAGATTTAATGTTTTAATATAAAGGTTTTAAAAAATTGTTTCTCAGTAATAATTTATGTCCTTTTATAACTATATACATATGTGCTCACTTAAAAAAAATAATATTTACATTCTCTTAGCGTTCTGTATCAGTATTGGGAGTTTCTGTCTTTAGTTTGTCGTTGTTTGTTTGTATTCTTATTGGTAAGAATTTTAGGGTATTTCTTGACCTCTTGATTTTTTTTCTATTAGACTCTGAACCACTCTTCTTTTTTGTTTTTTTGGTAAGTAAGTTTATATGTTATAAATACCATAAGCTATTCATTTGATGCAGCTTAATCAAACTATTACAACATTTTCATTTCACATGTATACTTTATATTAAAATTGAAATAAATGATTTATTTCCTATAAACTTACAAAATTTGAATTAACTTAACAATGATAGGAAAAGATACACTGACCTCTTTTACAAGTAGTGAGGTCAGCTAGAGAGAGAAAAAAAAAATAAAATCCAAAATATATACAACAATTAATATCCTATTTTACAGGTTTAAAATAAAATAAATTTCTATGTCTAGCTTCTTAAAAACATATCTAAAAATAACGAGCTTCTGTAGCGTTCCACAATCATTCTGCGAACCTAAATCAATTGGAAATGCGAAGTGGAGGACATGGAAGCAATACTCCAGATGTAACTGTCTGGAGATCCAAGGCATCCCTGTAAACTCCTGCGGAAGATGTCCTAGGGATTGTCAAGGAATTCGGCAAGGCTCTGGACGTGCAGATCTCGGACGCTATGGTGGACCGCTTTGCCACAGGCTTGGGAGGCCAATACCGGAGACAACCCACCGGGAATCATTGTAAAATTTGGGTGCGGAGGGTTTGACAAGGAGGAACTCCTGAAGAAGAGGCGCGTGAAGAGGACGTTGTCAACCAGACACATCGGAAGGAGCGACGACGAGATCGGCCGATTTACGTGAACGAGTCCCTGTCCCCTGCCCGACGGAGGTTGTACGCCATGGCGAGAAGGGGTCCAGAAGGAGAAGGACTTCAAGTTCCTGTGGGGTAAGGAACGGGAAAATCTTTCTCAGAAAGGAAGAGAACTCCGCCTATCAAAGTCATCACCAGCCAAGACGACCTTCATATGAACTGTAAACAATGTATGTGGCAAGTTCACTTTTGTTACTTTTGTTTTTTGTTTTTTTTTTTTGTTTTTTTTTTTTTTTTTACGATTTAAAATGGTTATGATGACGATATAATTTAAATTCTTCATATTAGGTAATATTAACAATTTGGCTACTAAATTATATTTCAACAATACAAGTATTTATCTTTTAGGCAGTATATACATATATATTTTTTTTCTTTTCAAAATTTGAATATTGACTAACGAGGATAAAATATTCAATTTAGTAATACTACATTCAAAATATACGTAGTATGAGATCAAAACTTTGATTTTTCATTGCAGAATTAAACAGTAGGGATTTATTTCCTGAAATAATTATACTGTCAGAAATATGGATAAATGACAAAAACGAGCTTAATTATTACTATATACCAAACTACATAACCTTTGCAAAATTCAATGACAATCAAAGGGCAGGCGGGGTTGCAATATTCGTTAAAGTCGAATATAGAAATAATTTCCTGTGAAGCAATTAACCTTCAATCAGCCGATATATTAGCATTGGATTTTAAGTTTAAATCTTTGACGTTTTGTTTGTATGCCATTTACAGGTTACATAGTTTTTAGTAAACAATTTTTCTTGAACGAATTAAATACTCATTTTTACAGTAGTAATAATTTTAATGCAAAAAAGAAATTTCCTTTTTATCGGAGACGTCAAACTTGAATTTGCTTGAAAATTAATACTGCTGTAGATCAATTCTTTCCTCAAACGGATTTCGAGTGTTTGTTAAACGAGCCAACTAGAGCAATACCTGACTCTTCTTCTTGTATAGATCATGTTTATGCAAGGCTAGCAAACAAAAGACAGAAACGCTAACCTCACGTTGAGGTTATAGACGGCCAACATAACGGATCACAGGGTTAATTATTGTGAAACATGCGTGTGACGTGTGGGAGCAGAGGGACAGTCATGGAACAGCTGATTCTGCCGACCCCCTCCCCACCGGCATACCGCTTAGACTATGGACAAATCTGCTAGCGCGGCTCTATTCACTCGACTGGGCGGAGGTTTTATAATGACCAAAACCCATCGACCGCTTTTGAGACGTTTCATAATATTATTTCAAAGATCAATTTCAGAAAGTAAAATCCCAAACGTCCGAAAAATCGTTAAAATTTATTCTAAAATTAAACCATGGGATGAACGACTACATTTGCAGAAAAAATCATACATAAAAACAAAACTGTATCAATTAGATAAAGAATCATCCAAATAATGAAAAAGCTTGAATATTACATTTCAAAAAATACAGAAATAAATTACAAAATGGAAATAAGAATTTATAAAAAACTATTATTACGAAAATATTTTTTAGGAAAATGCAGTGGTAATTCCAAAGCTACATAGGAAAGCTTTTAAATGAGGTGACCAGGACAGAAGGCTAAAAGAACTCCCATACAAACTCTAAATATAAATGGTAATTTAGTACATGATTCTCTAAAGTTATTTGTAATGGGTTTAATACATTCTTTCTATCTATAGTAAATCAATTAAATATACAGAGAGTCAAACCTGCAAATTTCGACTCTTTATGCTATAGAAATTGTTTTTGAAACAAAATACTCTTTCAACTCTATGTTTATGGGGCATGGTCTTTGTTGAAGATTTAAAGTGCAGTAATAAAAGATTTAAAAAACAGTACTTCACCAGGAGTATAGATAACATCAATTCTTTTTTAATTAAGTTAATATACCCAAAATTAGTAACGTTTTATTGTATTTAGTAAATTTAAGTTTTGAAAAAGGTATTTTTCCAGAAATTTAAAAACAGCTGTAGTGATTCCTTTACATAAGAAGTGGCCTAATTACCGACTGTTAATAAACTACAGACCAATTCTCTTTACTTTCTACCTTTGCTAAAGTTGTTTGAAAAGTTTAATGAAGGAAAAAGCTAATTAAATTTCTAGAAAAAAACTAATTTTTTTCAGCAACAATCAATTTTGGTTTTAGGAAAGGTTTAAATACTGAAAGCAGCATTAAAAAGCTTCATAGATAATGTGTATACAGGAATAAATTCAGGGCAGAAAGTTTAGTGGTTTCTTTTTTAGATATTAAAAAAGCGTTTGATACTGTAGATCACACAATTCTCTTACAAAAGTTATACGGATGTGGTATTCGGGGGAATATTTATTCTTGGTTTGTTAGCTATTTAACAAAGAGAAAACAATGTGTCAAAATTAATAATTCTTTTAGTGACTTCGGGTTTATACAATGTGGCGTACCTCAAGGGTCAGTTTTAGGCCCAGTACTTTTTATAATCTACATAAATGATCTTTGTGATTCAAATTTAAATGGAAATATTACATCTTTTGCAGACGATACAGCTTTAATCGTATGTAAAAAATAATTGGGATGATATAGAGCAAGAGATGAATTCAGACCTTAAAGCACTGCAGTGGTGGTTTTCAAAAAAAAAAACATGTTATTAAGCCCAGAGAAAACTAAGTACATCAATTTTAGTTTAAAAACAGATCAGCAACTTTTTAGTAATTCAATTTTGTATCGATGTGTCAATTGTTTGTGTAGTAACATTCAGTGCCAACAGAACTGTGCTGTAGTATCCCAGTGCGAAAAATTTAAAATATTTAGGAGTCATGCTAGATAGAGAAATCAACTGGAACACACATATTGAAATTTTAAAACGCAAACTAAACAATATTTTAAGATTTTTTTATTTTTTACAATACATTTGCACTGAAGAAGTGTTAAGAATGCTGTACTTCTCTTTGGTCAATAGTAGGCTTGACTATGGAATATTTTGCTGGGGTGGAGCCTATGAAACAAATCTAAAGCCACTTCTAACTCAACAAAAGAAATTCATAAGGTTGATTAAACGAAAACGAAGAATGGAGAAATCTTTTCCTCTTTTTGTTGATTTAAATATTCTTCCCCTTAAATATATGTTTGTTTATAAAGTTTTAAAAATATTTTATGTCATAAGTGGCAATTTACCAGAGTTAAAAAATAGTTACAAAAACAAATTAAGAAAGCAAGAACCAATACCAGTTCCAAAGCCTAACTTAGCATTTTTTCAAATAGTTATTGTTTTTTGGGACCTAAAATGTTTAGTATAATTTCTTCAATTATTAGTTGTGAGAATATAAAGTTATTTTCAAAAACATTAAAGAAGTGGTTATTGGGTTTTGATAAATTAGATTTTCTTTCTCTGCATAGATTCCTAGTTAATTAAAGAAAGTAACAGTAAATTTTAGTTTGAATTTATTTAAGTGGATTTTCATTTGCTTTGTAACTGCAGCAGCACACTTTTAATCAATTTTTTTTAGGAGCTTATAAAAAAATCAAAGTTTTATTGAAATTTTCTTTGAGCTAAAAAATACTTTTGTAATAAAAGGAACCTCTCCACAGGCACTTGCCTCTAGAGGCCCTAGTTATTTTTGAAAATATTTCTTTTAATTTACGAGTGTTTTTGTTTTAATTTTATTTACAAGAATGTTACATTTTTATTTAAGTTTGCTCATTAAGTTTGTACATTGTGTATACATTTGGTTGTTTAGGTTACTTTATTGATGTATTACATTGTGTATACCAATGTATATAATGTTATTGTAATATTTTCAAAAATAAATTCTATTCTATTCTATTCTAATTATTATATTACACTAATAGTTAATTATTTACACTAATTTTACTTATTTTCTTATTAAAATATATTAAATTATACAGTTATTAACATGTCAAAAATTTACTGATATAGTTATGATAGTATTCTAAATAAACAACTTAATTCTGGTTTTCTAAAAAGCCACTTTTTTTACTTGTGCACAGAATGCCATAAAGTTTTCTATCTGCTTAATGTGCAAAGGCAACTGATTAAATATTTTTGGACCAGTGTAGGAAAAGGATTGTCTGAATAATTGTGATTTATTGACTTTTGGTAACCTAAACAGTTTAAGATTTATACTTCTGGTAGAATAAATTAAATTGTTACCTCTATTACCACTTCTCAAGTAAAACTCCCTCAAAACTTTAAAAAACATAAAGATGTTGTATTGGCAAAATTTTTAGTTGCGAATAAAGAGGAAAAGAACTCTCTCTGAAGCTTTTACTTGCTATGACGCGTATAAGTTTATTTTGTGATATTCTTAGTTTATCTATATGCACTTTAAAAGTTCCACCCCAACTTGTCATGTGTTTTAACTTAATTTACTTTTCCTGCTCAAAATTACTTATATTATGATGTAAGAATCCTCCGAACAGGCTTGTCTTGGAGGAATCCTACATTGTTTGTCCCTTTTAATACAGGATAGTGTTCTGTTAACTATGAATCGTTAATATTCTTTGTTAAATGCAATATGTGTTACACATTGTAAAATATCTTTATCATATGTATTTGTTGTAAATCCTCTTTAAGAGATAAATACATTTTATTATATTACTAAGCTTAAGAAGCAATAACGGCAGGTGTGAAAGTTGTAGAAATGACTGTTCCTTTTAAGGACTTTAAAGTATAAAAAAAATGAAAGAAAGGGTATAGAAGATTATTAAGTAATTTGAATCAACTAAGAATGCGCACGGATACAAACAGTTTGTAAAAAGGTAAGTCGTGTTCCTTGGTTTAAAAATAGTAAACTGTCAAGGAAAGAAATCATCAAAAATTTCTCCCTTGAAAACGGGAGTGCCTACAAACAAAATAAATAAATTAACATGCCTATTATAATAAACAAATAAGTTGTATGCAATGCATTTTTTAAAATACCATTACGTTTAACTGTAATTTGGATGTAGAATACACAATTAACCATGTAGTCATACAATGCCCAAATTAAGAATATGCCACAAAAGAATGTTTTCAACTAATATCAGGTAAGTTTAAAGATCCGAACTATGACATAAATTATGTTCTTAAAACCAATGGTTTGAACATGTATAAGGTACTTGCATAACTTATTTTTTAAATAAAAAAAGATATTTAAAACATAGAAATGATTCCTTTCACACTGGCACACAATGTCTACCTTTCCTAGTAGGTGTTGCAATGTAATAAAAAAAAAACAAGGTACATATATTTTCGGATTAGAAAGTTGACCTGATGGACACCTGGCCATAAACAGAAGCCTTGCCCTTATATTCACTTCCTTGGTCATCATAATCCTTTTTTCAAATTAACAAATATTAAGAATTAATTTAAATCTATTCCATTTGCAATAGGTAAAAATTTTAATTGAAACACAATACGGAGAACACGAAGCTGTATGTTATTTCGAGGCACTTTAGAGCAAAACCAGAAGACAAAAAAAACCCATTATGGTTCGTCAGTCGTCAGTCGCCACTCGTCTGCAAAGATAGTATCAATTCAATTCAAGTAGGCCCCTAGTTGTTAGTTGATTTAAGGTTGGTTAATAAGTGGAAATTTCTATTGTTTGTGGTAGAAGAAAGTTATCGTAGTTTTAAAACAATGTTGCTCCAGGAAAGAATTTTAATGAGAAAAATCAGAAGTAGAGAAAAGAAGAAATTGAAACTACTGAAGTTAAAACAGGAATTAGCTGAAGATGCACGTGAGTATTAGTAAGGTTATGTTTACCATGTCTAGCGCATTTGGATAGGCTAGTAATTTGTTTTTGTCAGAAGGTGAAAGTGTTTTAGTATTTAGGATAATACTGAAATCTCATTGAATGCACTTGCATTAAACCCTCCAAATTTGAATTAAATCACTTTAACGTTTGCCATTTTCAAACATTAAATGTTACTTTTTAACCTATCAGCACTGAGCAACTGTCATAGCAGAGAGTTCCTTTACTAATCTTTACATATATATGGTAGAAAGTAGACGTTAATAGGTTGTGTTGAGTTTTGATTCAAAAACAAACACCATTTAACAGAATAAATCATTCTAAAGATTGAAGTCATTTATTATTTGAGCAGGAGTATATGATAAGGACCCAATACTCAAATGGAATTGGCTGAAGTACAGCCTAATATGCATTTAACACTCGAGTGATCAATAATATCGAATCATCAATATTCATGAGTAAAGAATCCTCGTTGCAGTGTGCATAACTACAGCATTTGCTGGCCGCAGTATAATAAGCAGCTACGAACACAATCAAACCATGATTATCGAATCTTCGATATTCATGACCATTTAAAAATCCTGAAAACAAAATTTCAGGCCAAATTACATAATAGGTATTTCAAATAACAATATAGTTCTGCTGGTTTTAATTTAAAAATTAAAATATTAACGATAAATAACAAACGATGCTATCTAGGCTACTTATGAATTTTTCAAACAAAACAATAAAATTTACTTAGGGCTACCCTTTACTATTTTCAAGGATAAACGTGCCTGACTCCTTGTGAAACAAGGACACCCTTACATTGTCATTCTACTTAAGTTGCCATTAGTCACATATCAAATACAATTTTAGCCTACTTTGAATTACTTTAGGTCAATAATGATGAACTGAATTACGTTCTCTAGGCTTTTAAAATCGTATTATAGTGAAGCTATACTTTTATATGTAAAAGAATTTTATTCGTTTCAGATTATATAAAATAACTAAACTTGATTTAAGCTATGTTTGAGCAGTGTAGTACTTACGATTACTTTAACCAATCTGAAATGGTATTTCTGCAAGTACCAATGCCTTCAAAACTATATTCAATTATTAAAAAGTTTTATTTTGTTTGGTTCCAACTAAAATAGGACACGTTTTTCAATATATTCGTAATACCAAATTTAGAATGTTAAAAAGTCTTCTCAAGTTTGTTTTTTGATACTTTGTTTTTTTTAAACTTTTCTTGCAGTGAAATACTATTTGGGTACTTTGGGATTATACCGACCACACCCAGACATGAATCGTTATTTGACATTTTGCTTCTACTGATTACTAGATTAGCGTAGAACAATATTTCGTCAATATAACACAGGAATTGTCTTATCGCAAACCCCTCCCCATCCTCAGACAGGTCAAAGTCGAGCGGTCTAGTAGATAACATGATTGCAGAGTCTCGCCGCCCATTCAGCTGGTGCGTCACTTTGTTGTAGTTTTGTGTTTTTACCCTTACATTTCTCCAAACACAAAAATTCAACAAAAACCAAACAAAAACTAAACTCATTATTGAAAAAAACACAAAAAACTTGTTTTTATTCTTGATTACACTCTGCCACCCAAAATGCGAGTGCCTCCGGCCATCAGCAAGGTTAATCGTTGGGGGCATATAACGGAATCTGACCCCATTAACAATTGATAATCGTTGTAAAGTTTGTAATTTTGTAATTAAAGAGTTGTTTTTTCGTTCTATCATGTTTGTTTCTATAAATTTATATTTTTGTGTTCTTCATGTGTGGTGTGGTCGGTGTAATCCCAAAGTACCACTATTTGAGTTCCCAACTTTTATTCTAGTTTTTCATCTCCTCACTACAAACTGAACATTCAGGAGCAAGGTCCTTTACCTTGTAACCATTTAAAACATTGTTCAATGTTAAAAAATACATTTTAAGACATAAACTGCATGTTTATCGCGATGAAATAAAAACAGCTAGCAAAGACATCTTTAGCCTACTTAGTACATAAATGAAATAAAAACAGTTGGCAATGACGTCTATAGTCTACTTGGAACATAAATTAAATAAAAACAGTTGGAAATGATGTCACTAGCCTACTCTGTACGCAAATGAAATAAAAACAGCTGGTAATGATTAATTATGAATATCTATAGGTCAAACATGTTATTCTATACTATCGATATTTATAAGCAATAATCATGATTTGATTGTGTTGGTGGCCACTTATACTGCTTCCAGTACAGATCTGCAGTATTAGTGTCAGTAACAGTTAATTCAATGATAACCTTTTACCCGGGATACTGTTGTTTCAGTAACAGCTGGGCTTAATGAATTGTTTCTCATAACAATTTTTTCGGCGCGAAAACAGAGGAAAAATAATTAAAAGAAATGTGAATGTAAAAAAATTATCTGAAGATACGTATGTTTGAATGTAGGCTGTGTATTAGATGTAATAGATTTGCATTTATTTTGTATTGTCTTTTTTTGTCCATTCAGATTCCTCAGACCCTGGTGTCATTGAATCTCCTACTGTCTGTTCAAAACAGATTACATCTAGTAATGTCAATGGAAGTAAAAGAAAAGAAAAACCAGAAGAAACGGATGAGAAATGTAAGTTATTTTCTTTGAGATAAAAAGAGCTTTCATACATAATTCTTTACTTCTTGTATTTAAAAGAATGGATTTTGTAGCCTATTTAACAAAATAATTTAATAAACTTTTGTTGAACAACAGTTACTTAAACTCTTTGGACACCGGTACCCAGACCTGTTACTGCCAGCACCTGAATAGCTGAAGTAATTGTTACCCGCAAAAGCCTATTTTAAACTTTTTATAATTTATTACGTTTTGTATGCACTATTAAAAAATATTTTATTGTATGTTAATTGAAAAACATTAAATTTTGTTACATTATAATACCAAATAGAATCTTTTTACATAAAAATTCACATGAGATGACAAATTCGTACTAAAAGATTTGTATATGCCTTAAACATATGATATTTGTTGATACATTTAATACTCTTCACAATATTTAGAGCTCTGTTTAGAAAAATAGTTAGACAATATTTTTGGACGACATTAGAAAAGTGTCTTAACACGCGAGAGATCGCGCCCGCGGCAGTTTGCCGCGCTTTTTTGATTTCTTTATATTTTCGTTTGCAGTGATGCCCCAGGATAACAGGGTCTCGTTTTATCCCTCCCAGTACATCCCTGCGCCTGACCTTGACAACCGTTAATCTGTCGCCGGCTTTGTTTGCGAGTGGTGGAATTTTTGTTGTAGCTCTGCACCTGCCGCGGCAATATGCCTTCGCGCGATCTCTCCCGTAGTGCATATGTTAAATCTGCGAATATTGGAAATATTTCTAAATCTTCAATATTTTAATGTTTTGTGTTTTTTGTAATGTTTTCGAATACATACACAGTTCTTCAGTTAGCTTAGACGATAATGTCCACTGAAACAAAATTAGTAAACAAAATGTAGGGGTTTTTATATTTTAACTTTTTATGAAACTTAGAAAGAAATTTTAATTTTTCGTTAAAATTTATAATTTTTCTTTTATATAAAATAGGTTTCTTCATTTGTACATAATATTTTATTGAATTAGTAATCTTTTGCCTAAATATTGATTTATTATTATATTATAACGTTTTTGAGGCAATTTGTTTTGTTTTAAGAAAATATACATATTATAAAATTTATTTCTTCCTCATAATAAAATACTTTATGGTAATAATATGTTTAATTTAAAAGCCTAATTTATATTATTGCGGCAAATTGCTCACTCACGATTACGCGACCTTTTTCGTACCAAAAAGTCACCAATTCCGAATCAAATATACAGTGTATCATAATAATATTTTCTCTTTGTTATAACTTAAGTGCCCAATTACTTTTATTAGTATATACTGAAAGACTGTAATAGAGACAACACACAGTTTTTTTTTAACTTTTCTCACCAAATTAAAGCTGCAATTTGAGTAAAATACGAGCGTGAGCAATTTGCCGTCGCGCGACCTCTCGCGTCCAGGAAGTGAGTGCGATCTCTCGCATGTTTAATAAAATCCACTTTTTCCGTAGCACATATGTGTGTTAATACTGATATGCTATTACGTGATAGTATATGAGGTCTGTTAAAAAAATATTGTGACGTTTTAATTTCCTCGGGTTATGTATATTCGTTTCTTTAATTTTTGGCATTATGTTGGTACAACATGTGTCGGACGTATGCCAACAAGTTCGGCTATTTTTGAATGTTTCAGTAATTGTTGGCAGCTGATTTGCTTTTACGTGTCACGGCTCATTCTTCGGTTTTGAAGAATTAGATCAATTAATCTGTATCAAATTGTGTTAAAAAACGAAATTAAGTGAGTGGATGCAAAGTCAAAATCTCTTTATTTACAAAATTTCATAGAGAAATATATTGGCGTCAATAATACAATGTTAAAGTTTAAAATTTACAAAATAAATAAGTTGAATTGAGCAGTCTTGATGTCTAAGATGGTCATGTGTCCTTGTAGATATTCTTCCAGCTTGTAGAATGGCCTGGTCACCAGCCATCTATTCAGTGCCATCCTCAGTTTCTTGCCCTTCTGAGCCTTTATCTCGGTTGGCAGCAGGTTGTAGAGCTTGCGTCCCATGTACGATGGCTTCCTCCCGTACAGTGATAAATGGTTTGCTGGCAAGATGTAGTTGTCAGCATGTCGAGTGTTGTACTGGTGTACATCTGTTCCCCGAGGGAGTTCATTCATGTCAGCAAACATAATTACTTCCTGGATGTAGAGGGCCACAACTGTCAAGATGCGAAGATCCTTGAAAACCTTCACGACAGCTTTCCTTGGGTCCTAGGCCTTTAAGAGTTCTTATTACTTTCTTCTGTATCAGGAGAAGTCTCTGTAGGTTAGTGACTGTGGTTGCCTCCCCATATAGCAATGCTGTACCTCAGATGTGATTCAAAAAGGGCATAATAAGTTGTCTTTGCAGTGATTAAATCACTAATGTGGTAAATTCTTTTGATAACAAAGAGGCTGGTGTTTAGTTTCCTGCAAAGGTTGTCAACATGTTGAGTCCATGAAAGAGTTTCATCAATTGTTACGCCAAGAAATGTTGCCTTGGGTTGCATGTCAACTTCTGGTAGGGCTGCAATTTCATCTCGTCTTCTACCGAATGCTAGTTGTTTGGTCTTGGTCATATTGACTACTAGGTCGTTTGAGTGGCAGTACTGGTATGCCATATTTAGTGCAGTATATGAGTCAATTGCTAGCTCTTCTGCAGAGCTCCCAGTGAGCAGAAGAGTAGTATCATAGGCGTACATTAAAGTAGAACAGTAGGCATTTAAAAAGATGAGGCATGTCATTGGTAAATAAGATAAACAGTACAGGGCCTAGGACTGATCCTTGTGGAACTCCTCGGCTTACAGGTAACGGTTTGGATCTGATGTTTTGTATTATCCCTTTGCTATGATGTCTTATCTCCACCACTTGGGTGCGTTCTTCCAAATAGCTTTTAAACCACCTGTAAGCAGAGCCACTAATACCCAGGCTTTGAAGTTTTTGCAGGATGAGGTTGTTGTCCCAGGCAATCAAAGGCTTTGCTGAAGTCAAGCATTATGCCAGTCCACAAGCTTTCCTGCTTCCAGTTGATCGCAAATGAACTCTGCCAGCTCAGCAATTGCAGTTGTTGTGGATCTGCCTTTCACAAACCCATGCTGACTATTAGTTAGCAAGTTTTGTTGTTTAAGGTAGTCCATCAGTCTCTTTAATACAACTTTTTCTATTACTTTGGAAAAGGTGGAGATCAGTGGAAATTGGTCTATAGTTGCTAGGTGTCTTTTGGCAATTACTTTTATGCTTAGGATATACTTTTGCAACTTTCAAGGCGGATGGAAAGAGTCCCGATGATAGTGACTTATTTATGATGCTGACCAAGGGGGTTGTAAGGGCTTCACTGCAGTGTTTAAGTAACTTTGATGATACTTCATTCAAGCCCTGCTGAGGTTTTAGACTTCATGCTTTTAATCATAATTTGTACTTCTTCTGTAGTGGTGTTGTGAAGTTGGCTGAGCCTGCAATTTGCTACATGGAGTGTTAGCTGTTGACCTTTTTGGTGCTGATTATTGATGTCCAACGTTTGCTGTGCAACTTTGGTGAAGAATTCATTGAAATGTTCAGCGATTTTCATTTGGATTGGTTGTTTCTTTTCCATTTATCTTCAGTTTCAGCTGCTCTTTGCCTTGTTCTGCACTCTTCCTTTCACTGTTTACTATTTGCCAGATTGCTTTTGATTTATTGTCAGCTCTGTTTATACAGTTAGATGATGCCTGACGTTTTAGCATTTTTAGTCTAAGATTATAGTTTTTCTTAGCAAGGGCTGTGTCTGTTTTATGCAGGTCACTTCCTGTAGTCTGGTACTTTCTAAGGCATTGAAGATAAGTTTCTTTCAGTGTAAGAGCTTCACCGTCTTTATGGTTAAAATTTGTTTTCTTCTTATTTCTGGTTTTCTTTTTAGGGCAAGCTGCATCAATGTATATTGCCAGAGTATTTTAAGAAGACATTGTATGCGTCTTCAGCATTTTGGGCTCCAAATACTCCAGCCCAGTCCTCATTGTGCAGTAAAGTTTTTAGAGTGTCAAGATTGTCCTTTTTCATTTGTCGTTGAATAAGACTAGAGGTTTCTGTTTTCTGTGCTTCAAGAGATATTTTACTCAATTGTGCGGTGTGGTCTGACAAGCCTGTGTGTATTTACTGTGGCATTGATGTTGGATGCAGATAGGTTTGAGCATATACAGTCTATGGAGGAGGTGGAGTTGTAAGTGATTCTGGTTGGGGGTAGAGGCAATCTCATCATGTTATGGCTGGCCAGTGTTTCTTCAAGTTTTTCGTGATTCATTATTTGGCACTAGGCTGTTTACGTTTATATCACCCATAATGATTATCGAGTGGTTTTTCAGCCTTAGTTTCTTCGATGATGTTAGAAAGAATGTCTAAGGCTTCATTCAACTTTTCGCTTGGAGATCTATATATGCCAGAGACGTAAAGGTGTTGTTTTCCGACCGCTATTCTGAGCATTGCCACCTCAAATAAATACGAGTTCCTTGCAATGATGCGATATCTCCAGTGGCTCTGTTTTTTGTTGTAGTGAGTCTTTTACATATATTGCAACCCCTCCTTTTCTGGTTTCTTTCCTGCAAAAGTGTGCTTTGAGGGAGTATTCTGGGAGTTTAGTATTCTCTAAGAGTTCAGACTTCAGACCCATGCTCACTCAAGATGACTATGTCAGGTTGAATGTCTTGAAGTAGATGAGATAATCTGTCTACTTTGTTCCTTACCTCTTGCACATTTTGATGTAGTATTAGCCAGTTTCCCTTTTAAATGACTTCTTCTTTACTGCGTTGGGGGTCAAGTTCTCTCCTTTCTGTGGCTGCCATTCAATAAAAAAGAATGAGAAGAGTTGTTATTGGAGTGGTTTATTAGATATTTAGCTTTAAATTGCTCAATGTTTGTGTTGTAGAATTCTTCTATTGTTTCTTTGGGCCCAAGTTTGGTTGCAGTGTAAGGTGGTCTTTTCTCCAAGGGTGGTGTCTCTTTACTTAAAGGTAAGAGGTTATCTTCAACAATTCTTGGTTGTAGGTTTGCTGTGTCGAACTTAAGTGTGTCCAATGTCTGGAAGTTATTACAAGGAATGGGATGGTTTTTTATTTGGCTGGCAGCATATTTTTGCTGTTTGAAGTGAGATACTCATGTGGTTAATTTGTTTTTGTTGAATTTTCCTTGTACTATGAAGTGAGCTGTTAACAAACGTTTTTGGAGTGGATTTTGGGTACCTTGAAGTTGTCTGTGTTGGAATTGTTGCAGTTTGAGTACTATGTTCATGAAGAACAGGTCTTTGTGAAACATTGGGCTGGGAGTTAAGCTGATCATTAAGGCGTGTAAATTGTGGTCTCCAAAACTATCTTGTCTGGAATTTCATCTGGGCCAACTCCAATACAATGTTTGGTGGGGTTTTAAGTTTTGTCCTCTGGTGATGCAAGACATTCTGCGGTTTGAGTCCCAGTTTCTACCTTACTTCTAGTTTCCAGTTTGCCACTATCTTTTAGGTGTATTGCATTTGTGTTTAAGAAGAGAGATTTGTGTTTCAAGATTTTTTATTTTAATGGATTGGTCTTCAATTAGATGTTCCTGCTTTTTGATCATAGTCTTCAAAGATATTTTGGATTTCCAAGTTCTTTTGCTTTTCTTTTTGAATTTGACTTTGTAGCTCTGCTAAGTCTCGGGTCAGAGATTCAATTCTTCTATTGTATTTATCTTCTTCTTCAGTCAGTTCTTCAATCTTAGCCTCACTACTAGATAGCTTGCACTGGGTACTTGTCAACTTGCTTTCTAAAATAGATATTTTGTTCCTTTAATTGTTTTCTTCCAGTAATGCCGAACCTATTGTAGTAGCCATTGTCAGCTTATTCCTCTTCACTAACTGGAGTTTTGTAAAAGATCATTTTCAATAAGGACTGTTTTCCAGGGCTGTAATTGAGTTATTGGATGTTTTGTTTTGTGGACCAGATGAGGTTATAGGTGCTAGGTCAAGTGACTGGTTAACCTTGTCTTGAAGGACAGATATTGTGGGTAATTTTGGTAGGTCAGAGCAGTTTCTGCATGACTCCGAATATTGACTGTGGCTTATGAAGAAGGTACCTTGGATCGAAGCAACGCTTATCGATGGTAAAAAACGTTTTCAGACGGCCGAGAAGATGTGAACGGCGAGCAGCATGCTGGACGCCCCGAACACGTGAAGAACGGATGAAAACATTGATGAAGTGAAGAAAATAGAATTGGCCAATCGTCTAATCACCGTCAGGTCTTTGGTGCCGAGGGCCTGAACATATCGATTTGCTCGTGCCAATCGATTTTTATTAATAATTTGTGTATCTATGGGTCACCGTGAAATTAATAGAAAAATTGCTCAATTTCGACCAAAAACAGCAGCGCATTACCATTGCTAATAAGCTGTTAGACTCTGTCCGCGTTGACCTAAATTTGCTCCAGAGGATCATAACCGGTGATGAATCATAGGTTTATGGTTATAACATAAATACCAAAGCTCAATCATCCCAATGGAAGCTGCCACACAAGCAAAAAAGGTTGAATGTAAAAGTTTTGCCTACAGTTTTTTTTTCGAATGCAGGGGTGTGGTGCATCATGAGTTCTTGCCACAGGGTATTACTGTCAATAAGGACTATTATCTACAAATTATGCACAGTTTTTTGGCCAAATTAAACATATTAATGATGCCGCAGCTACCATATTCTCCAGATTTGGCTCCCTGTGACTTTTTCTTGTTCCTAAAACTGAAGAGATTCAAGAAATGACTACACTACGCTACGATTGACAAGATAAAGATGGCATCAAAGAAAGAGCTGAATAAGATCACAAAAAACAACTTTTTGAAATGCTTTGAGGATTGGAAGAAACGTTTACACAAGTGTATAATATCTAATGGGGATTACTTTCAAGGAGACAAAATTGAGATTGATGAGTAAAATAAATAATTTTTGAAAAAATAAACAAAAATTGCTATATTTTTTGAACATAGCTCCTATATCATTGTTCAATAACAAATATGACTGTTTATTCACTACCAATAATTATATTTATGTTTTTTGCTTTGTTTATTTTAAAAAAGCAGGAAAATGCAATAAGTAATTTTTTTAATGTTACGGAGAAAAATAATCATATATTTTGTTCATAAAATGTGTGTATAATATACAATATACTAATATACTATATTAGTATTTATTTATCTATGTTTACAAATCCATAAATAGGGAGAATTTTCTTCCAATTTAAAAAAAACCTTGTTTCTTTTCCTTTTTCCACGTAAGGCTGTACACACTCCTCTGCAGAACAGTTTTGTTAATTAAAAACAAACTGTTCGAGTAATGTAATCGGCACTACCAACATGAAATTTGTTTACAGGCAGCCTTATATTATCTTAAAGAAAAGGCCAAAACAGTCCAAACAAACTTTAAAAGTTGACAAATAAATGTTTTAATATTTTCTTTCTGTCAGATCAATTAGACTTCGTCTGAACTTCAACTATCAGACATTGTCGTTCTTTGATTGAACCTCCTTGGTCTGTTCAAACCATCATTGCGGGCCAAAAGTTCTTTCCACGTTTAATCTGTTTAGTATTCATTACATTAACTTTTTACTAAGTTATTTAAAATTTAATACTAAGAATACAAACAATTAAGAAACTCATTTATTTAATATTAACTGTCATTAATTAACCCTTCCCACACATATTACGGTAAATCCCACGTGGTATAGACGGCTGTTACACACATATGATGACAAAACTCTCTATTGCCCCGCAGATTGTTATCAATCCGGAATAAATAAATTGAATTAATTTTTTATTACAGTATATTCAGTTTTAACTAATATTTACCACGCTTGTAATAAATTATTTGTATTGTAAGTATCGTAATAGATTGTATTTGTAATAGATGCTCAGTATCGGATCAGCAGACTATTTTACATAAGGAAAATAAAAACGAAAAGAGTTATAATGAGCAGGAAATTGAAGAGGCAGCACTAGATGACACGGACAACATCAATGAAGATTTATTGCAGCTGAATCAGGAGCTAAGGAATGAACTAGAAAGTGCAAATTTGATAGTGACTGAAATGGGTAAGCAGTTGGAGGTATCAAGATGTGCAGAAAAAGAATCTCCGCAAACAGATAACCAGCTTAGAAACCCTACTTATAGAAAGAGAAGAATTTATAATTAAATTACAAAATGATAGAAAACAAAAAGAAAGTATTAATGTAAATAATGCAAGTGAGCTTTACTCCACTATTGTGAAAGTACAAACTAAAAATAAAGATGTCCGAAGAAGTTTGCCATTACTAAAGCCAGAACAACCTATAGTGTGTAAAAATAAATTTCAAGCATTAAGCGAGTCGGAAGTAGAGGAGAGTACTTCTGAGATAAAAAGATCACAGGCAACAATGACAGGAAATACTGGAAAAATATAACCAGCCAACAAACTCGAGGTCAACAAAAACCAAGAAGCCCAGATTGCTGTTTGTGGCAGATAGTCATGGGAAGCATATGTCACCACTTCTGGAAGAAGAACTGGGGGAGAGAGTTTCACTGTGGAAGTTGTCACAAATCCAGGAGCAAATTTTAAACTATGTTGCTCAAAATTTGGTGGAGATGACGTCTAATTTTACAGCTGAAGACCATGCAATATTTCTCTGTGGAAGCAATGACTGTGATCGAGTCAAGGATCATGAATTACTTGTAAATAGTTTTAAGTTAGATAAAATAGTAAATGTAGCATCTAAAACAAATGTACATATTCTAAGCATTCCATTCCGTTTTGATAGGCCTAAAGAAAACTTTGCTATTCACTGTGTAAATGCAAAACTATATAAATGTATGTCAACATCTAATATCAGAGGTTTTATAGATTTGTCAACCATTCAGCCTAACTACTATACAAATCATGGCTTTCATTTTAATAGAAGAGGTAAAGCTTTACTAGCTAAGTTGATAAGACAAAATGTGAACAAAGATCATTGCTGTGCTCAGAGTAACACAAAACACACAAGACAATTCAACCACACATAGAATCTCTAATATCCAGAACAACAACAACTCCATGAGCAATGTAGTCACTTGTCAACACAACCTTCATTAATGTCACCACTGTCACCTTTTTTAGCAAATCAATTGCAGAAGAGCCCAGTAAAATAGAGCAGAGAAAAATAATATCAAAGGTTCAGTTTTACAAAAATAACAATACAACAAATACAAATAACATTAGCAATTTTCATGACAACATACAGCACCTGCCCTCATCAACTGAAAGTTTACATGATTTTTCTCAAGATAGTAGGCATTACTAAGGCAAGGAGCTGTCAATCATCATCCAAGTTTTCTATTTTTCATCAAAATGTTCAACATCGTCATCCCACTTAAATATGTTAAATATAAATTTAGAGGAAATACAAGCAAATATCTTAGCACTAACTGAACATAAATTGACAGCAGCAGAATTGGTTGGGTTACACATTCCTCAGTACAACATTTGCTCGTCTTTTGTGAGATCTCATTCATCTGGAGGTGGAGTGCTAATATTGGCTAAAGAGCATATAGATGTATTAAATTACCAGCAGTTGAAGCTCTCTTAGGAGAAAAAGAATTTGAGTGCTGCCTGTCTGAAATAACTATAGATCAATTTTCTTTTGTATTGGCAGTTTTATATAGATCACCCCAACACTGTCTAGTAGACAAATTTTTAAATAACTTAGATATATTGTGTAATATACTATGTCATAAATTCAAAAATGTGATTTTGGCTGGAGATATAAACATAAACGTATTAAAAAAAGATATAATTTACACTAAAATTTAGTAATATATTAAATAGTGTATAATATGACATATTTGGTGGACTTCCCAACTAGAGTTACAGCTGATTCTCAGACAGCCATTGATAACTTTATTACGAATATAGATTGTACAAAATTAAATATATCAGGTTTCATAACTCAAATATCCGATCATGATGGTCAACTTCTAGAATTTTTAGAATTAAATTGTGTTGATTCAAGTAAAATGAATATAAAAAAACTATGCAGAAGATTTACTTTAAATAACACTGAAACATTTTTGCGAGATATAGCAAAGGAGACATGGATAGAAGTTTATCAATCACCAGTAGATATGAAATATCAACAATTTCATAGTATTTTTAGTTATATTTTCGAAATACATTTTCCTAAAATTAGTCAAACTGTAAAACATTTCTTAGGACAAAAATGGATTACAGATGATGTACAAATTAAAAAGAATGAATTAGTTGAACTTGAGAAACAATTTAGAATTTCCAAAAACACAAATTTGAAGTTAGTCATAAAAGAAAAGAAAAATGTACTGAAAGAGTGCATGAATAGAAATAAACAAAAATACTTCGATGATAAAATTCTATACTCTGACAACAAACCAAAAAACAACTTGGAAAATAATTAAATATGAGGTAAATAAACAATCCAATGTAAATCATAACAAAAGTATTATTGCAAATGGAAAATTAATAACTAATCCTGTTACTGTAGGAAACACTTTTAATGATTTTCTTGTGACAGCCGTTGACTTGCTAGTATTACCTAACATACCTCAGCTCAACTCTATTTATACCAATAGTGAGCACATGACCTGTGCTCGGCCATGTTTCAGATTTCAACCGGTGTCTGAGTATCAGTTATTAAAAACAATTGTTTTGTCATTTAAAACTAAGTTTTCTGTGGGGCACGATGATATACCAATTGATATTGTGAAAAAATCTGTTAACTTTATTTTAAAAACCTCTTGTCCATGTAATCAATTCTTCTTTAATTTCAGGAATATTTCCTGATATTTTAAAAGTTGCCAAAGTGATTCCTCTCTTTAAAAAAGGTAATGTGACTGATCCAGCATGCTATAGGCCAGTGTCATTGCTCCCAATTTTTTCTAAAATATTCGAAAAAGTGGTTTATGATCAGCTTTTAAAACACCTAGAGTCTAATGAACTGTTGGACAAACAACAACATGGCTTTCGTCGTGGAAAATCAACAATAACGGCCGGTATAAAATTTATCCAGTCCATTATTGACTCAGTTGATAAAAGAGAAAAAGTAATAGGGATATTTTTAGATCTTAACCAGACAGCCATTCTTTTGTTGCGGACGTGACAGTTACACACCTTCTCATTAGAATAAAAATTAAAGTTTTTTTTTTCTATAAATATTTAATACCAAGCAGATAGGACAAATGTGTATACAATTTTTCATCCTGAATATAAAATACATAACATTATTTGTTTTAATGCCATATCTAATAGAGTTGGTGTTACGGACGTGACGTGAAAAGCACCTAGGTTCTGACATAGTATGACAACTGTTTAAAAGTCTGTTAATTATTTGAGAAATATGCAATTTAAAATTATCTGTGATAGTCTTAAGAAAATTTCCTACTGGGAAACATTAATGTCTAATCAGAAAACATTGGAAATAAAAAATAAAAAAATGTAAACATTGTTACGGACGTGACTGGGGTTTGTTACGGACGTGACAATAAAGTAAAATTTCTCATTAAAAACCATTTATTTGACACAATGCACACTTTAACATATATTATATGTATGGGAGCATTTGATAGTGTCAGTCATGTAAAGTTAATAAGGAAATTAAACAGCTTCGGTATATATGGAAAGGAGCAAACGTGGTTTGATTCCTATTTAACAAATAGAAAACAATATGTAGAAATAGAAGAAACCATTTTTCACAATAAAAATCATTATGTGAGGGCACATAGATCACAGCTGCAGACACTACGGCATGGTGTGCCTCAGGGGTCTATCCTGGGTCCTCTATTGTTTATATGTTATACAGGAGGTTTGCCAGGGGTGATGGAGGGGTTGGATGGTGGCGTGTGTCTGTATGCTGATGATTCAAATGTTTTGTTTTCTGGTCAGAAGCTTGAGAATATTGAAATCTCGTCATATATTGGTCTAAGTAGGATTAAGGATTTTTTTGACAAAAATAATCTTATTAACATTCAGATAAATCTAATTATATTTCTTTTTCTACAAAGCAATCCAGATCAAATTTAAACTGTGACATTTTTCTAGACAATGACAGACTTAAACAAGTAGACCACACAAAGTTTTTAGGACTTATAATAGATAAAAATTTAGCTTGGGATAAACATGTAGATCATGTTACTAAGAAGATGTCTACTGGTCTATATGCACTGCGACAAATGGCAAAAATTAGTAATTTACATACACTTAAATTAATATATTTCTCTTTGATCCATTCACATTTAGCTTACGGAATAAGCATTTATGGAGCAACAACAATAAGTAATTTAGATAGGCTTTTGGTCCTACAAAAAAAATCTTTGAGAATCATGAAAAATTTAAGATATACAGATTCTGTTAAACATATTTTTTCTGAACTTGGAATTCTGACAGTATATGGTTTATACATATTTGAATCAATAATTTATGTAAAAACAATTTTTTGATCCGATACTACAAACCAATAAACATACATATAATACCCGTTTTAATAGACATGTCGATCAACACAATCTTGAATTTTACAAAAAGAAAACATATTACAGAGGTGTTAGATATCTACATAATTTACCAACAAAATTTATAATGGAAACAAATCTGTTAAAATTTAAAAAAGAAGTCAAAGATTATTTAACTAATTTGTCTCTATATTCTTTTGAGGAATATTTCAATACAAAAACCAATTAATTCATTTAAAGAAGAATTGAAGATAAATTGTTAAGATGTTACGATTGTATTTTTTTACTTATATTTTAAAATTAATATTAGTATTTAGTTTCATTGTAGTGACGCTATTCTTTGTACCTTGTACATATTACAGAATAAAGTAGTTTGACTATGACTAAGTTTAGTACTTTTCCCTGATAACATTTTATTTAGAAGAAATTGGACATTCTCTTATCTCACACTAGAAATCTATTTTATATTAAAATGCTATGGGAAATAACCATCATGTGACATGAATCATGTTAATTTCGGGTTACATTATTTTTTTGGTTAAAATTACAACTTTGTTGTATAATTTTTAAGAATTATAGCTAGGCAATAGCCATTAGTTTTGCAGAAGAATATTAACAACTTCTGACTGTCAATGCAAGTAAAAAAAATATGTAGTAAATAAAAAACTGATTAATTTTACTTTCTTTTTTGCTGATATAAGGGAGAGAGGTGATATGGGGTTATGTCAAATCAGTACTAACCTATAATATCTGCTTTTACACTTACAAATTTGGTATTATGGAATAAAATTACAACCAGAGCTGTGAGGTTCCCTGGGGCTGGCTTTTTGCAATTTGAGGGTCATTTCGTTCTTTTTATGAAAATGGGCTTTACATAATACTGGGAAATATGAATAACCCTACAATAACTGATAAAAAGTAAGTAGAAGGATTAGTATTGTCTTATGTTGTTGTTGGATTACTGTAACATATGATTGTATAAATAATTTGTTTCAGGTCTAGACGTGAAAAGGACAAAAAAGAAGAAGAAATCACAGTCGGAACCAAGTGAGAATGCTGACGGTGGAACTTCAAATAGTACAAACAATAATGAAAGTAATGAAATAAAAGACCCAGTTGAAGCTGTTGATAGTGATAGTAAGTTGGTTAAAAGTCCATTATTTAAATTTTGTTTGAATTAAAAGTTTTAAAGTAATTATGTCCAAATTTGGGCTGATATAAATTTTTTGTACTGTTATAACAATGTTTTAATCCTCCTACTGGCCAGAACTAATTTCAAGTCACTGTACTGTCTTCGCTTCTATAACATATTTAACTATCAAATGAGGCTTTAACTCTGACAGAAATGAAATCTATATGTTCCCATTTTAAACTATCTTAGATAGTATTAGAATTTTTAATAAAACTTATCACTTGATTTAACCCTGCAGAGGTCGCGTCGGAAAAGTTACGTCATGGGTCGCGTACCGTGTATTCCACCAGGTTATTGAAAAGCACACAAAAACATATAAATCAGGTATTTATTTTAATAAAACTATTTCTAAACATGGAAATACAACATTTTTGTACATTTTATTAGTATAATATGTGATATGTGTGTATTTATGTGATAATGATAAATGAATTGAATGGTCATGTAAAACTGTTACCAGAATCGTTATTTAAATAAAACTTTTAAAAATCTGGTTATTGTAAAGGCAAATATATATATATATATATATATATATATATATAAAAAGTGTATGTACTATGTAAACAAAAAATGTACAATACAAAAAATAAAAATGCTAAAGACAACTTACTGTAGTAAAAACATCTCTCTACCTATAAGCTCTAAAACTGTCACTAGCTACTTGAAGATGTTTGATGTCTGTCTTCAATACACTGGAACAAGAGAAGACGGTATGTTCCCTGCAGATGTATTTGTTGCAAATGTGACATGTGGTCTTACTTTTACGATTCTTTTTCCAACACCAGATTCCACAACAACCCTCTATGTTTGCTGCTGGCTTTGGATTTCCCTCTTGGATTCCTAACATGTGTTGATGTGTTGTATATTCCTCTTCAACTGTCTCGGGATTCCATCTTCTGCTTGACGAGCTATCAAATGGTTATAGCATAGATCCCTGGCCAAATTTTTGAGAAAGTCTCTCCTGAAAATGTCGAAATCTCCTTTCTTATGCTTATAAATAATTAAACTGTTCAGTCCGATAATGTTAAGGAGACTAAAAAAATACAGTGAGTGGCCACCAGTTGCTAGTTCTGGCTACAGAGTACCGCGCCTTATACTCATCTACAACGTCTACACCTCCTTTTGTAGAATTGTAAAATTTAAACATAAAAGGTTTTTGAGCATTCCCAGACTCTGGGTCAATTTCATCACTATGATGCATGGTAGAAAGTAGTAAAACTAATTTCCCCTTTTTTGGGCAGTAGGATAGAAGAGTTTTATCTTCTTTGAATGCGAACATAATATTGAATTCTTTTCGATTTGTAGTGTTGACCAGTTGAGGAGGGATCTCTCTTTTATTTTTACGCAAAGTGTCCACTAGAGTGAGAATGTGGTCGCACTTGAGGGCTTCTGCAAGGGGGATGGAAGTGTACCAGTTATCGGTAGTTATATTTCTTCCGTGCCACTTACAGGTTGCACAAGCCTTAAAACTACTGCAAGTCCAGAATTGTGTAATGTGAATGGCCCTGGTGGCTGCTTCCCAGGATAAATTTCCATGTTCATTGTGTACAACATTTTCGCACAACTCAAAGCATGGATTTTAATGCCATACTTGGCAGGCTTGCTTTTTATAAATTGTTTAAATCCACACCGACCTCGGAAAGATTCAAGCATCTCATCAACAGTCAAATATTCTGACACTGCAAAAAGCATTTTGCATTTTTCAACCAAGGCCTCAAACACCTCTCAATTGGTGCAAGCTTGTCAAGTCTCTTTCTCTGCCTCCTAGTGCCTCCGTCATCAAATCTCAGAATCCTTATGAGAAACTTAAACCTATGTAAGTTATTGCAGTTTCGGAAAAAATTCCACATCTGTACCATCATTTGACCATAAATCGTAAAGATTCAGGTGAGAGGCTCGCAGTATACCTGCCATGTAAAGAACTCCGATAATAGCTTCCATTTCATCTCTAGTTGTATCAGAAGCGTCTCGTTCACGAGTGTAATTTGGACAAACTTTACTAATACGTTGATTAGTATGAGTAACGATGTTGTCTATAATTTCATTTGTGAAGTACAATTTCCAAGCAGAAATAGCTGACTGGATTTAATAATTTTGTCTTACTCCAGGTAAGCCCCGAACCAAATTGGCAGCAGGAGTTCACACATTTAGTCTCGGGCAATGAACTTTCCATTTAGTTACACGGTCCTTACCATTGTACTCTGGACATTGCATGTCTAACGCAGGAACTTCCCCCTCTTCACCAGACTGCTCTGAATCAGTGTTTTCTTCCTGCACAGATAGGTGATCATCATCATCTGAGTCTAATTCACCAATTGGCACAATAGGCGGTTCATCTAAAAATAATTGTCTCCGTATAGCTCCTGGATTTTCAATTTTTTTCTTCTTTATGCCTTTCTTCACGTTCAACACTTCATAGAAGATTTTCGAGTCTTTCCTCTTCTTGTCATCCATTTTGAAATAAAAAATAACACAAAACAAGCAGATCGAAAATTTAAACTAACGTCAGGAGTCGCGCACAGTGGAAAACACCAGTAGGTGAGTAAACAATTCACAGCGACTGACTGAGGGGCTCAGTGGTGGGGGGGGAGGGCGTGCGGCACTAGCGGGCGAGTCTATGTGAAGGTATAGAGGGGGAGGATGCATACCAATACTAGGCTTATTAGTTACAGATAAAAAACGTAAGTCAAGGTGGAAAAGACAGTGACGCGACCCCTGTAGGGTTTAAGCAATTCTTGAATGAGTTGCATAGTTAGCGCCAATTTTTTTTAACTAATAAGAACCGTTTGTATTTTGATAATATTTAATATTGTATTTTCAGGTCACTAATTGTATTATCAATGTATGTATTTTATTCTACAAAGTATACTCAATAAAATGATAAGAAAAATATAGAAAATAATCTTATAATCATTTTATAGTAAACTATTTTCCATGCTCTTCTATTATGAGTACAATTTAAACTTTTGGTTGCATTATCATATTATGTTTTATTTTGATCTAGAAAACTGTTTAATGTATGATATTTGGTATCTCTTTTGTGGTTTTTTCGTATGGTATTGCAAATAAATCCAGAAAATATATTAGATATTTAAAAAAAATTGTCAAACAACTTTTATATTTTAAATTACACAAAAATTGTTAACTGAAATACCTCTTTGAGAATTTTTATTTTTGTTTTCAAAAGTAATTTGCGTTGTAGTCTTCTTGTTAAGTAAATAAAATGAAGTAAATGAAAAACAGCAATATTATATATATATATATAAAACTGTTGGATAGTTTTTCTACAATATCTTTTACCCCCAAATACTTAAATATTTTACTTGTAAATTTACTAATATGGGCTGTGATAGGCTATGGATGTGACTTTGGGAAATGGGAACTGCGAAGGTTTAAACATGTTTTATTACATTTTAACATGTTTTACATGATGATGTGTACCAATAGTTTGTGTACCAATGTTTACAATTAATTTAAAGTAATAATGACAAATGAAAATAAAATAATAAGTAATAATGACATAAAATAACAACAGAAAATAAAAATTTATTGAGCCTCAATGTTTTTATGATTAGATGGCTAAATTAATATATGTTTAATTGTTAGTGTACATTTGAATATATAATACATTTAGTTCTGTAATGAATAAATAGGAAGATTTTTCGTTAGTTATTCTTACATAAGACATACATATTATTAACTTAAAGATTGGCTACATTTTATCTCAGAAATTGTAATATATAATATCATGATTTGAAAAGAGTTGATTATTTTTTTCAGGACCCGTTCCTATAAAATTAGAAACAGGAGCACCATTTTCAGCCTTAGATGGTCATGTATGTAAGAAAACACTGAGAGCTATAGAGGAGATGGGTTTTACTAACATGACTGACGTTCAGGCTAAGACGATACCACTACAACTGGCAGGGTACGACGTTGTGGCTTCTGCTAAAGCCGGTTCTGGGAAAAACTCTAGCTTTTCTCATACCTGCTGTTGAGCTCATGCACACGCTCAAATTCAAGCAGAGGAATGGTAAGTGTATGTACAAAATAAAGAGTAAAATATTGTGGTATGCATTTTTAAAAATTTCATATTACAGACTCATTATTGTGCCATTCCTAGTCAATGATTACTCAGTCTTCAGATCTGAGAGGTGACGGTTGATTCCTTTTGAATCAATCAGCCATTATAATCCAACCAATTCCTACATGATTTATAATCCTTTGTTAACCAATTTTGAATTACTTTCATTGCTCCAGCAGTACAAAATAGTGTAGTGTCTGAATGGTAAAGGTTACTGCGTCACTCTATATCACCCACTGTCAATAACCTTTACAGTGAACTGGGATTTGGAATTTCAAATATTCCTTATATATATATACTATATAGCTGAAACAGAAAAACTTATATGTATTTTGTCATTTTGTATCCAGATGCAATATTTTTATTTAATATAGAAATAACATTATACGAGTATAATGCTAAGTACATTTTCCAGTGTAATGGTATGATTATTGTAGGCCAAATGTATTAGAAAACCTTATGTATATAAGCCCAATGTAAACAAATTATCCAAAACACTGAATCATCAAAGCCTGTACTGGTAGTAACACAGCTTACAAGTATAATAAAGTATCATTATTCTGATCTGATTGGAACTGATCTATCTTCGGATTAATGAATTTTCAACTAAACAGAATTATATAAATATAGCAGAAAAATAACTTGGTGTTAAAATAACATGTGTACTTATAAAATTAGAAGTCATATCAAGTTTTATTCCTCAAAGATTTTAAAGTTATATTTATAAATAGTTTATCAGTAACCAGAGGAGAGGTAGGAGATTATAATTTGGAAGTTACAGTTTATTTAGTCCATAGTGATGGCTGTTTATCAACCCTCTAAACTGTCTGGGTTCATAAATTAAATAAATTTGATATAAATATAAAAATTCATTATTGCACAGAAAAAGAACGTTATCTGCATTCTCAATTGACTTGATATGTTGACACAACAAAAACTGTACTTTTGAGTACAAGAGAAAGCCATAGGAACACTTTTCGATCAAGTTATAGTAACATAGCTATGGTGGGAAGGGTTGATTCAATTTGAAATGTAAAGTTGAGCTCCACACCACCTTCCTCTTAGTGTAGCATCTGGAATCTGACACTGTCACAGACTTGACTTTCTGGATTCTGGAGTCATGTTCATCAGAAAAGATTCAGAAGAAGTTGGCGATTGAAGAAGCTCAAAATGAACTCTACATGGTTTCAACATCAGAGACACCTAGACTAGAAAATATAATGTAACCTAAGTGTAGAAAAAACTGAGTTGCTCAACCATGCTGATAGATTGTGTCTGAAACATCGTAGTGGAATGAATTGTGCACCTGATCAGACAATGAGAATACCTCTTCACCTGTTGTCTAGCATCTGAGCAGTGGAATTGTACACTTGTCACAGTGTTATGTAAAAGGACTATGTGATGAGGTATCTTGTCAATGATAAGATAAAGGTTTCTTTCTTCGCTTGATGCAGAATCTATGCAGAATTAATCTAAAAATGTATACAGTTAAATTAGAGGTTTTTAAAAGTACTTTTTCTTGTCTTTGGAAACTATTATATTTAAAATTTGTGTGAGTTAACCTATTATTTGTTCATGTACAACAAAACATTTGTTTATATACTGAAATTAAATGTTTTTTAATGTGATTATTATTTCTCTTTGAATTGAATTTATCTGATATTGCAATATTTCAGGGGACTGGATGTATTATAATCACCCCTACCCAGGGAGCTATGTATACAAAACTTATGGAGTGTTGAAGGAGTTGCTGAAGTATCACGCTTTAACATTTGGCATGCTCATGGGAGGTGCGAACAGGAGCAAACAGAAGCGGACAAGCTATACTGGGGTACATCAATTAAAACATTATTAGCGCTTGCCGCATGGCACAATAGAACCCTGCACAATTAGACCCTGCACCTCAACAGTTGAGAGGTGCAAGAAATTAAGGAATGTTTTGATGATCTTAAACTAGTTTTTTTTGTATCAGACTGCATAATTAACAGCGGTTTTTTTATAAGAAAAATTGGTCCATAAAGTGATTGTTTTATGTTTGCCTTATAAAAAAGATCTAAAAATAAGCTAGCGCACAATTCTAGTTTTTACAGTATGTAATTTGTGCTCCTGTTTTCTGTGGCTTCTTATGTACTAGATAATTTTATAAGCCATTTTCTTGTAGGCCATTGTTAATATTTTTGTTTTAATGTATGTATCTTTCTGCATATTTTAATAAGCGTTTTTGTAAAATACATTTGTTTATGTGGGATGATAATAAAAATATTCTTGATAAACCTCAAACTTTGGTATTGTTGCAATAGAAGTAAATGAAAAGAACACAAGCTGTTTTTGATATGCAAAATTGAAAGTATTACTATGTTGAGTTATTGTATAATAAAAATTAAATAAAACATGTACATTTTAATTTTGTTTCTTGTTTGAAAAAAAAAAAAAAAAAACACTTATTATTCACCACATAGGGCTAAAGTGTCTGTAGGTCCTTAATCATATATCAGACCTTTGGCTTCGCCTAAAAAACATGATTGTACACAGAAAACAACCACCTTTGCTACTAGTGATAAAAACGACTATTTTGTTATTATGTTGCCTATTGGATCAAATATTTCATTATTTTATTTTGAATAAACAGGGTAGTTTAAATTGACTTTTCACAATTTTTTATTTGTTTAGAAACTAAGCAAGTTTAATGGTATAATGCAGTCAAATGTAACTGTATTACACTTATTATAAAAACAAATCCATGAAAAATTAAAAAAAAGTATTTTTGTTGATAAAAGATGACTGTCTGTTAGTTTCAGGAAGATTCAATAGACTAATGTAGGCTCTGGATTACCTACAGACAGTTTATCTGCTTTTTCTTATTCTTAACATTTGTGATAAATAAACTGTAAATTTAAAAATACACTAAAGTAAGTTTCAAAACTTTAAAAGATACCTTGGAAAGTCGTTAGAGCAATTGGTTAAGTTTTATAAATACTGTAACTTTAAAAAGTGATCAGAAAGAATAGAAGAATAAAACAGTTGGCCAAAATAAGTTCATTTGCTATTTTTAATCTACTATGAATTTTGTATATAGTGAAATTCTGGTGTCTCATTTGATCATCTGCTGGTTCAATTCAGCAGGTAAATGGATGGTTTATCGTATAAGGTTGATAGTAATGGATTCTGATCCAGAGAGAATATTTGACTGTAAAAAATCCCATACACAAACATGTATGATTTGTGTTAGTACATAAGGATGTAAAAAAGGTTTGTGCTAGTTATTTGGTTTAACCCTTCAACGTGTTTTGCCGTACTAGGTACGTCATGACACTTTTTACTTGAGATCGCGTTTTGCCGTACTGAGTACGTCATGGAGTAGTCGGTTATTTTTTGTAGCTGTAACAGACGACTATCGAATGTTTTCAATGAAAAATGTATACCAATCGAAAGGAGAAGATTCAAACTTTCGATTAATTGGGTTCGATATCTCGAAAAATCGATCTTTAGAAAAAATATCTGAGAAAATCAGCTGCATTCAAGACGACGTCATTGCCGTGCAGCCGATCGTTTGTCAGCTTACGTTTGTTGTTGTTTACAGTCATTGTTTAGTGTGATGGTTTATGTTTCAACTGACATTATTTTTGTGTGTTTTACGTTCCTTTGTTTAGTTATTATTATTAGTTTTACAAGCTAACTATATTGTTTTGAAGAAGGACAATCCCGTTTTGACAGGAAACAATTTGTTGTGTTTTATAAACATGAGTTGGGGGATGGTTTGTAGGTTAGCTAGCTTTTAGGGAAATTAACCTAAAGTAGGTTAATTTTGTTTAATTTGGCTAATTTTAAACACTAACAACATAGAAGTATAATAAAATAATTATAAACTTGGTAATTTGCTTATATTATTTATAAAACACCAAAATCTCTAAAAAACGCCAGAAAAATCAAACGCAGGAGGGAGTAAATGACCATGAAAAAAAAATAACGCGTTGAAGGGTTTAAAACTTATTTTGGTGTTTACAAACAGGATTGAACATCATAGTCGCAACTCCTGGTCGCCTGTTGGACCATCTCCAGAACACTGAAGGCTTTAATGGTCAAAAAACCTGTGGAGTCTTATTATTGATGAGGGTGGATGAGATACTCCAGGTCGGATTCGAGGAGGACAATCAGAAAAATCATCAGTTTACTACCTGGTATGTTGTACTACTAGTAAGTTACTGTAAGGTGTGGGTGTGGTTTGTGTGATTTAATCTTGTTGTCCATTTTAATTAATTCTGTTTATTTTAATATCAATTCATGATTAAACATCATATAGATTTAGTTAGCTTAGAGCTAGTTCACAAAATCAAGTGGACCTACATTAAAATGTTGGATTTGCCCTTTCTGAACTTCTTTGCTTAAAAGTTTGTTATTTGATGATGATGGATCATTTCTAAGGGTAATACGATTTCGGACATTTGACATTGTTGTATGTTATAAAGAGTATAACACAATGTATCAAGGATTGAAATCTATCCCCTTCCTTTTCTTTAGGTGTCTAAAAAAACCTTCATACTTAAAACATGTGTAAAAAACTAAATAATGCAATAATGGACTAAACTGATTTTTCATGAGTCTTCTATCTACCCTTGCGCGAGTGACATGTTGTTTAGTGTTCTTACTTCTGTGCAGTGATAACTCTTGGGTTAATGATGAGGAGGGAGGGGGATAGAGGGAGAGGGTTCATTTTTTTTATATCTCAAGCTAAATGAATGTATCATGCCTGGTATCATATTTTAAACTGCATTAAGATGTGTTACTACAAACTATTGCATTGAGTTGCACAGGCTCGTACTCAGTCATAGATTAACATGCTATACATTGTCATTATGCATAATGATTTAAAATGTTCTTTTACTAAGATGTCTAGTTTGTCTTCAAGTTAACCTTTTTGCGTTTTTAATTAAAAATAATTAATCTAGATTTCTGTTTGTTGTGGTACAATATACGAAAATTCCAAAAAATATCTGATAGGTTGGATGTAAGAAAAACTAATATCTCTTTGAATTGTAATAATCGCAATGGTTTTGTAACATATTTGGAGCATGAATACCTGAAGTAGTTTATAAAAAATATTTATAATGTAAGATCTCCAATGCAAATAAAAAACATTTCAGACGTAAAAGTAATATCCATATCTGTTTTAGTAATATGGATTATAGTTGATGAAAAATATGTTAAAAGTCTCCATGAGTTTTAATGGTAAAATCATAAAGAAATAATCAACATGCTTAAAAAATAACAGTAAACAAATCACAAGGTTAGCGTGATGTATCATTTATGTGCACTGTCCTTTTAGATGTAAAAATAGTAAAGATAATTTTGGTATTTGATTAGTTTCTAGCCAATGTTAAGGGTGTTCAACATTTTTGAAAATGTTAAGAAATTTTTTATAGACTTTTTCTTGTTTTGTAAAATAAACAAGATAAAAGTACGCCACACCACGTGTCACATAGCAGGCTTTGCTAAAGTAGCATGCAAAATTTCAAATCTATATATATATATAGTGGTAGCACATTCACCCGGCAAGTGAGAGATCCGGGTTCGACTCCCGGCGGAGCAAGTACTTTTTGCGATTCAATGTTTACTGAAATTAAATAAGGCAATTGCCATTTATACAATTTAATATATATATATATATATATATTATATATATATATATATATATATATACATATATAATCATGCAAAAAAAGAAATGTTTACATCCTGCCAGCAGACAAAAGATAAATTGTGTTAGCCTGCTGAGTGATAGGCAACAATGAAGCTCAGCCAAATGCAATGGTTGGAAATATGCCACTATAGAACTCATTCTTGTCTATGTAGAATGAAGTTTCATGCAAAATTCAAAGTGTACATAAAATCTTTCTCGAGATATCATGCCTTATGATTACATTTTACGTATTTGTTCAGTAAGTAAAGCTTTATAGTAGTGTCTAAATTAAAGTTCTGGTAAGCTAGCGAGGAGTACTACAACTTAAAAGTGCGCTGAAGTCAGATATTGTCACCAATATTCAACATTTTCTCCAGTCTATATTTTTTTTCTTTATTCTGTGAATAAAAATATTGCATGGTTAAAATATCATACGATATGTAAACAGTTTGTTTACAAATTTACTTATTCAGTTATTTCTTGTTTCCTTCACAGTTTACCCTTAAGACCAATGTAAAAATATTCGCTAATACTCAGCCACATCCCATGGAGTGACGCACACATCATTGAACTCAGTGTCCCCTTCATGGAGAAATGAAGCTTCATATAAAATTTTAAAGTCCATAGGTCAGTCCGTTTTCAAGTTATGTGGACAGACAGACAGA